>NW_007249643.1:335696-337028 GCF_000164805.1 Carlito syrichta
AGGGGAGGGAGGGGCATACCTCATCAACAGGGGTACCTGCATGATCAATGTTTGTATACCTAACCCTGAATTTTACTCCACATCTTTATAATAAAATTTTTTTTAAAAAAAGCTCTCAGGGTGCCCCTTGCTGTTACTGGATCAGAAAGGGCTGAAGGCTCCCCACAGAGGCTTATCTGAAGGCACAGGGGAGTAACCCCAGCCTGGGGGCAGGGGCCCATGGCCACTTGGAACTTTCCACCTTCATGCAGAGAGCAGAAGGACAGGCAGTGAAACCTAAACATCATGGCCAAAACTAAGCTTGCTTTGGGCATTGTGTTCAGCAGAGATAAAAAACTACATATATCAGGAAAGAGGTTTTTTAGCCACTTTCTATCTCTTGGCGTCGTGTCGCAATTAAATAATCAAAGTGTAGCCTGGTCTAGATAGCAGATTGCCTCAATTTGGGGCAGATCACACAATAAAGTCCAAAATGCGGACGCTGCCGCGAAGGACCTCATTAGGCTGGCGACTCACCCTCGTGAGAGGACGACGTGTCCCCCTGCAAAGACACTCAAGTTCTGATATGAAATGCCAGCCCCTTAAAAGATCTTCCCACCTCCTGCCCCCAAAACAGAGGCTGACTGGAAAATAGTCTTTCAATGTGTTGTTTAAAAAGAAGTGTCTCTAGCCAAGGTGTTAAAGTTTTACAGAAAAGCAAATTACTCTCCACCTGGTAGAGATGCTTCTCATGGTGCAGCAGGCATTAATTACACATCTGAATGTGACAAGATCGGTCTTTGGTTTACTGAATCGAAGACAATCACTTCGCCAGGAGCGGGTTTTCCTGAATATGTTCCTGCTCCTCCTCCATGCCCAGTTTTACTGTGTGGGATCTCAGACTGGAAAGAGCTAGAAAACCGTTCGAGTCTCCCAAAAGAATGGAGGAACTCAGAGGACAGTAGGCTGTTTACCCAGGTGGATTTTGGTCGCTGAGAAAATGTCTCCTTTTTTTTTTTGTCTCAAAATATCTTGCCAAAGAATTAGGAAGAGTGTGTTATTTTCATTTAGCAGCTGGACAGATGAGGAACTCTGTGAATTTCACTGTGGTCCTGGGATTTGAACCCAGGATTCTCAGGCCAGTGTCCTAGCAAAAAGGACTTTGGAAACTTGTAACCCACAAACACCTTCCAGCAGGCTTTTGTGATGGTAATAATTTGAAAGTGCTGTAAAGTGACTTGCTTAAAAAGTTAATACAAGCAACCTGGATGGAATTAGAGTTTATAATACTGAGTGATCTCTCACAGAAACAAAGAGCTGAGTATCACATGTTCTCACTCATAAGTGGACCTT
>NW_007249644.1:0-2141 GCF_000164805.1 Carlito syrichta
CCTAACTGTGTAGCTACCTAGCTAGCCAGCTGGATAGACAGCTGAGTTAACTAGCTAACTCTCTATGTAGCCTGCTGTCTTACCAGCAAACTTAACTACCTAGCAACCTACCTAACCAGCTGGCTAGTGAGGTGACTTAGCTAGGTTAGTTAACTAGCTGGTTAGCTGGCTAGCCAGCTGACTTAACTAACTAGCTAACCAGAGAGGCAACTGACTAGCCAGCTGACTTAGCTCACTGAATTAACTAGCTAGCAAACTGACTTCACTAGCTGATTTAACAAGCTAGCTGTCTAGCTAACCAGCTGGCTTAACTAGCTGACTTAACTAGCTATCTAGCTGACATAAGCTGAATTATATAGCTAGCTTACTAGCTAGCCAGCTGACTTAACTAACTGAAATAACTAGTTAACCTGTTGGATAGCCATTTGCATTAACTAGCTTTTTAACTAACTAACCAGTTGGATAGCCAACTGACATAACGAGCTGACTTACCTAGACAGTTGGTTTCCAGCTGACTTAAATACCTGACTTAACCAGCTAGTCAGCTGGCTAGCCAGCTGACTTAAATAGCAGGCTATCCATCTAGCAAACTGGCTAGACAACAGACTTATCTAGCTGACTTAAGCTAGCAAGTTGGCTTGCCAGCTCACTTAACCAGCTAGCTACCTAACCAGCCAGCAGGCTTGCCAGCTGACTAAACTAGCGGACTTGAACAGCTAGCCTACTGGCTTGTAAGCTGACTTATCTAGCTAGATACCTACCGAACCAGCTGACTAGAGAGTTGAATAAACTAACTGATTAACCAGCTAGCAAGTTTGTAAGCTGGCTGACTTAACTCAAAGACATCACTAGCTAGCCAGGTAGCTATCTAGCTGACTTAACTAGCTAGCTACCTACGTTGCCAGTTGGCTTGCCAGTTCTTTTAACTAGGTGAATTAACCAGAAATTCAGCTGGCTAGCCAACTGACTTAACTGGCTAACTACCTAACTAGCCAGCTGGTTAGTCTGCTGACTTAGCTAGCTGACTTAGCTAGCAAGCTGGTTAGCTAGTTGAATTAGCTAGCTGACCTAAGTAGTTGGCTAACAAGATAGCTAGCTGACTTAATGAGTTGCTTAGTGAGTTAGTTACCTCTTTCAAATAGTTGGTAAACGTGTTATCTAGCTGAATTAACTAGATTTTTAATGAGTTAGCTAGGTGACTTAACTTGGCTGATGAATTGTCCCTCTAGTCAGTTCTGTTAACCAATTGGATGGCTGGTATGCTGAACTAACTAGCCAGCCGATTACTAGGTCAACTAGTTAGCTGGCCTAACTTGTCTGGAACTAGTCAACTGACCTAATATGTCGTCTGACAAGTTAGCCGACTAGTAGGCTGATTGGTTAGCTGAATTTATTAGTTGGTCAGCTAGGGGCCTGACCTCTTAGCTGACTTAACTAGTCCGTCAGCGAGTGAGCCGAGAGGTAAGCTGACTTTGCTAATTGTACGGCGAGTGAGCTGACAGCTCAGCTGATTTAACTAACCGGCTGGTGAGTGAGCCGACTTGTCAACTGCCTTAACTAGTCGGCCAGCGAGTGAGCTGACTGGTTAGCTGACTTTAGACGGCTGGTGAGTAAGCCTACTGGTCAGAGGACTTCACTAGTAGGCTGGCAAGTGAGCCGATCTGTGAGCCAACTTAACTAGTCGGCTGGCGAGTGATGTGATGGGCGAGCTGCCTTAACTAGTCAGGTGGCAAACGAGCCGACTGGTGAGCTGACTTAACAAAACGGCTGGCGAGCAAGCCGACTTTTTACCTAAACTGTTAGCCTGTGAGTGAGCCGACAAGTTAGTTGACCTGTTGGCTGGCAAATGAGACGACTAGTTTGCTGACTGGTTGACAGGCGAGGGAGTCGACTAGTAAGCTGACCTGATGGAAAGCAAGCAAACCCACTAGTTAGATGACCAGCTAGCTGAGTTGGTAGCTGACTAGTAAGCAAAATAGCTAGCTGATTTGCTAGCTGACTTAACTAGCTAGCTGACTAGTTAGCTGGGTATCTAGCTGACATAACTAGATAACAAACAAGCTGTCTAGCTGTCTAGCTACCTGACTTAACTAGCTTACTACCTGGCTAGTCAGCTGGCTAGCTGACTTACCTATCTAGTT
>NW_007249644.1:2223-4601 GCF_000164805.1 Carlito syrichta
TGACTGGCCTGGCTACCTAGCTAGCCAGTTGACTTTACTAGCTGAAATAATTAGCCAGGCAGCTGTCTAGGTATCTGAATTAACTAGTTTTTTAACTAGCTATCGAGCTGGGTAGCTAACATTTAACGAGGTGACTTAACTAGCTAGCCAGCTGGTTAGTCAGTTGACTTAACTAGTTGATTAATGAGCTAGGCACCTGGCCAGCCAGGTGACTAAACTAGCTGGCATTATTAGTTATCCAGCTGTCTAGCCAGCTGACTTAACTAGCTCTCTACCTCTCTAGCCATCTCAATAGCCAGCTTTCTTAACTAGCTGACTTAATTAGCTAGCCAGCCAGCTAGTCAACTGACTTAACTAGGACACTAGCTAGCCACCTGGCTAGGCAGCTGATTTAACTAGCTGTTTTAAAAAACTGGCCTGATTTCCAGCCAGTTGAATTACTAACTTGCTACATACTAGCCAGCTGACTATCCAGCTGAATTAACTAGGTGACATATCTTGCTATCAAGTTGTCTAGCGAGCTGAGATAACTGGCAAACCACCTACATAGCCAGCTGGTAGTCAGCTGTCTTAACTTGGTCACTTAACTATCTAGCCAGCTGGATAGACTGCTGACATAACTAACTAGCTCCCTAGCTAACATGTTGGCTTGCCAGCTGAAATAACTAGGTGAATTATCTAGCTTGCCAGCTGGCTGACAAGCTGAATGTTGGCCTAGCTACCTAGCAAGCCAGAAGGCTAGTCAGCTGACTTAAAGAGCTACCTAACAAAGTAGCCAGCTGGCTAGCCAGGAGACTTAATTATCTAGCTATCTAGACAGACAGGTGCATAGCCAGCTGACTTATCTAGCTGACATAACTAGACACCTGATGGCTAGCTAGCTGACTTAGCTAGCTACCTACCTACATAGCCCACTGGCATGCCAACTGACTTAGTCACCTAACTACCTAGCTAACGTACTGTCCAGCTTGCTGAATAAACTAGATGATTTAACTAGCTAGCTAGCTGGCTAACAATCTGATTTAAGTAGTTAGCTATCCTGCTAGGCAACTGGCTAGTCAGCTAACTTAACTCGCTGACTTAACTAGCTAGCAAGCTGACCTTACTAGCTCACTTAACTAGCCAGCTACTAAGCTAGTCAGCTCACTTAAAGAGCTGTTTTAACTAGGTAGCTACCTAGTTAGCTCTCACTAGCTAGCTGACTTATCTAGCTGACATATCTAGCTAGCTAGCTGACATATCTAGCTGACTTAACTAGCTAGCTTTTTAGCTAGCCGCAGGACTTTACAAGCTGAAATATCTAGCGAGCCAGCAGGCTACCCATCTGATGTAACTAGCTTTTTAACCAGCTAACCAGCTGGTTACACAACTGACTTAACGAGCTGACTTAACTAGGTAGCCAGCTAGTTAGCCAGCTGACTAAAGTAGCTGACATGACTACCTTTCCAGCTGGCCAGCCAGCTGACTTAATCGCCTAGCTACATATGTAGCCAGCAGCCTAGCTCACTGAATTAACTAGCTGATTTAACGAAGTAGCCAGCTGTCTATCCAGCAGAATTAACTAGCTAATTACCTTGCTGGGCAGCTGAATAGCCAGCTGACTTAATTAGCTGGCATAACTAGGTAATTTGACTGCTAGCCAGCTGACTTAACTAGCAACCTACCTACATAATCCACTTTTTGCTAGCTGAATTAACTACCTACCTACCTAGCTAACCTGATGGCCAGTGAACTGAATTAACTTGGTTAATTAACTTGCTAGCCAGCTGGCTAGCAAGCTGTCTTAACTAAATAACTACCATGCTAGGAAGCTGGCTACCCAGCTGACTTAAGTAACTGACTTAACTAACTAGCCAGCTGCCTTATCTAGCTGACAGAACTAGCTAGCTACTTAGCTAGCCAGCTGACTGAACTAACTGACTTAACTATCTAGCTACCTAGCTAGAAAGTTGGCTGTCAAGATGACTTAAATAGCGGACTTAACCACCTAGCCAGCTGGCTGGCCCACTGATTAACTAGCTAGCAGGTTGGTTGGACAGATGAATTAACTAGCTGTCTTAACCAGCTAGCTAACTGGCTAGCAAGCTGACTTAATTAGCTAGCTAACCAGCTAGCTAGCTGGAAATCCAACTGAATTAACTAGCTGACCTAACTAGCTATCCCATTTGTCTAGCCAGCTAACTTAACTACTTGACTTAACTTGCTAGCCAGCTGGCTAGCAAACTGAATCAACTAGATGATTAACTAGTGAGCCAGATGGCTAGCAAGTCACTTAACTAGCTCTCTACATAGTTATCTAGCTGCCTAGTCAGCTGAATTAACTAGCTGACTTATTTAACTAGTCAACTGGCTAGCCAACTGAGTTAACTATCTCGCTA
>NW_007249645.1:0-795 GCF_000164805.1 Carlito syrichta
ACAAACATTTCATGAAATCATTCAAGAAAACTTCCCTCATCTCATTAAGGATGAAAAATTCAAACATAAGACATACAGAGAACCCCTGCAAGACAACAAACGAGAAGACCAACTCCCAGACACATAATAATTCGCCTAAACAAAGTATCTATGAAAGGAAAAATCCTAAAGGCAGCAAGAGAAAAAGGCCAGACTACTTACCAGGGAAAACCAATTAGAATAGCAGCAGATTTATCCACAGAAACCTTTCAGGCCAGGAGAGCCTGAAGCCCTATCTTCAAAGTTCTAAAAGAGAAACAATTTCAACCAAGAATAACCTACCCAGCCAAACTAAGCTTCATTAGTAAGGGAGAATTGAAATCTTTTCCAGACATCCAATCTCTAAGAACCTACACTGCCACCAGACCACCTCTACAAGAAACACTTAAGAAAATACTGAACACAGAAGAAAAAGAAAAAAGAACAACAGCATTCTTCACAAGAGTACAGGCAAAAGATTAAAAATACACATGAACCAACTTCAAAACCCAAAGAAAGACAACAAATAAACAGGAACAACTCTGTAAGAACCTTATGACAGGGATCAACTCTTGCATTTCAATTATTAGCCTACATGTGAACGAACTAAATGCACCACTGAAAAGACATAGAATGGCAAAATGAATAAAATATCATCAGGCAACAATCTATTGCCTTCAAGAGACTCACCTAACTAGAAAGGACACCCACAGACTCAAAGTAAGAGGATGGGAAACAAGCTTTCAGTGAACGGAATACAAAAGAAAGGAGGAGTAG
>NW_007249645.1:1846-16462 GCF_000164805.1 Carlito syrichta
CAAACTTGAAAACCATAAGGAAATGGAGGACTTTCTGACATCACACAACCTACCTAGGTTGGAACAAGAAGAAATTGAGACCCTAAATAGACCAATAACAATCAAGGAAATTGACTACATAATAAGAAAACTTCCTGCTAAAAAAAACCCTGGTCCAGATGGCTTTCCAGCAGAATTCTACAAGACATTCAAGGAGGAGCTGATACCAATCCTACTGAAGGTATTCCAGGCGATTGAAAAAGATGGAACTCCCCCAAATCATTTTACGAAGCCAACATCACATTGATACCCAAGCCAGGTAAAGATCCAATAAAGAAAGAGATCTACAGGCCAATATCTTTGATGAACATAGATGCTAAAATTCTCAACAAGATCCTAGCAAACCGGATTCAGCAATACATCTCAAAAATCATCCACTATGACCAAGTAGGCTTCATTCCTGGCATGCAAGGCTGGTTCAACATTCGTAAAACCATAAATGTAATTAAATACATCAACACATGATCATATCATTAGATGCAGAAAAAGCTTTTGATAAAATCCAGCATCCCTTCTTGATAAAAACCCTTGAACATCTAGGTATAAGGGGAACATACCTCAAAATAGTAAAAGCCATCTACGAGAAACCCACAGCCAGCATACTCCTAAATGGACAAAAATTGGAATCAATTCCCCTGAAAACTGGAACTAGACAAGGATGCCCACTCTCTCCCCGCCTGTTCAACATAGTATTGGAAGTCCTGGCTAGAGCAATCAGAGAAGAGGAGGCAATCAGAGGTATTCAAATAGGAAAATAGGAAGTCAAGTTATCTCTCTATGCAGATGATATGATGGTGTACCTTGAAAACCCAAGAGAATCTGTCAAAGGCCTCCTTACATTGATAAAAGCCTTTGACAAAGTCTCAGGATACAAATTAAATGTACAAAAGACAATTGCATTTCTCTACACCAATAATAAACAAACAGAAACCCAAATAAAAAACACAATTCCATTCACAATAGCCACAAAAAAATGAAATACCTTGGCATCTTCCTAACCAGAGACGTGAAAGACCTTTACAATATAAATTACAAAACACTGCTCAAAGAAATCAAAGCTGACACGACAAGTGGAAAGATATCCCATGCTCATGGATCGGAAAAATCAACATTGTGAAGATGTCCATCTTACCTAAGGCAATCTACAAATTCAATGCAATACCCATTAAATTACCAACATTAAATTTCTTCTCAGACCTAGAAAAAACAATACAGGAATTCATATGGAAACACAAACGTCCAAGAATAGCCAGAACAATCCTCAGCAAAAAAAAAAAAACAAAGCAGGTGGTATCACAATACCAGACTTCAAACTTTACTATAAAGCTACAATCATCAAAACAGCTTGGTATTGGTACAGGAACAGGTATATAGATCAATGGAACAGAATTGAGATTCCAGAAGCAAAACCTCAATTTCTCAACCAACTCATCTTTGACAAAGCCTCCACCACCTACCAATGGGGAGAGGAGAACCTATTCAGTAAATGGTGCTGGGAAAACTGACTGACCACATGCAGAAGATTGAAACAGGACCCCTATCTATCCCCATGCACAAAGGTTAACTCCAAATGGATCAGAGATCTAAATGTAAAACCTCAAACCATAAGAACCTTAGAAAAGGAAGGAAATACTCTCATGAAAATCGGACTGGCATCCAATTCCTGTACAAAACCCGAAACCCACAAGACTTAAGAGAGAAGATAGACAAATGGGACCTTATTAAACTGATAAGCTTCTGCAAGGCCAAAGAAACCATCAAGAGAGCAGGGAGACAGCCTACAGACTGGGAAAAAGTATTTGCCAACTCTAGGTCTGACAAAGGCTTAACATCCTGGATCTACAAGGAACTGAAACGTACTGAAAAGAAGAAAACAAACAACCCCATTATAAAATGGGCAAAAGATATGAACAGACACTTCACAAAAGAAGACACTCGAGCAGCCAACAAACACATGAAGAAATGCTCAACCTCACTAATCATCAGGGAGATACAAATCAAAACCACACTGAGATACCACCTAACTCCAGTCAGAATGGCAATTATCAACAACTCAAAAAATAACAGCTGCTGGAGAGGGTGTGGTGAGAAGGGAACACTTCTACACTGTTGGTGGGAGTGTAAACTAGTGCAACCTCTGTGGAAAGCAGTGTGGCGATTCCTAAAAGCTCTAAAAATTGACCTTCCATATGACCCTGCAATCCCCTACTGGGAATATACCCTGAAGATCTCAAATCACTCTATAAAAAAGATACCTGCACACGTATGTTTATCGCATCGTTGTTCACAATAGCAAGAACCTGGAAACAACCATGCTGCCCATCAAAAGAGGACTGGATTTTAAAAATGTGGTACATATACACGATGGAATACTACGCAGCCATAAAAAAGAACAAAATCATGAATTTCGCTGCAACCTGGATGGAACTAGAGTCTATAATACTGAGTGACCTCTCACAGAAACAAAGATCCGAGTATCACATGTTCTCACTCATATAATGGACCTTGAACATCCAATGTAATACTATAAGAAAATGACTGACGGTACTGGGAAACTATGGGGGGGAGGGGAATGGGATTAACAGTAGCAAATATCTGTTGGGGGATGGGAAAACACCTCTTATCAACAAGGTGCCTGAATGAAACGTAATTGTACACATAACCCTTAACTGTACCCCACAAAACCATAATAAAAAATATTGATTAATAAAAAAAAAAGATTAAAAAAAAATTGAGACTCAGAAGGACCATGTCACTTGCCTTAAAGCTGCACACTTTCTAAGTGACAGAATCAGGAAATCAACCCACATCCCATTAACTCCAAAGCTACAGGCAACTGAACAGACACTTTAGACTTTTTTTTTTTTTTGAAGTCACAGGCATTTAAAACATTTCTATAGGGTCAAAATCACACAATTGATTACAATATACTTTATGTTATTCTAACATATCTTTGCAGGAAATATTTTAAATGGAGACAGTAAACAGAAAAACAACTTGGCTTTTGGCTAAAATGATTAAAAGCCAGAATGCTAGGCTTACCTTGCTGAGATCTCCTAGAGAATTATTTTATTCTAATCAAGTTACATACTGTTTAAACTCACCAGAATGAAGAAAACAAAATTATCCTAGCACATAGCTGTTTCAATAAATATCTATGGATTAAGTTCTGATAATAGGGGTTTCTAAAAACACTGAATTATAGGCATAATGCATTTTAAAATATATTTGATAGAAAAATCTTACTTGCATTAAGAATTACCACTAATTACTAGGAAAAAAAAGGTTTTATAACATATCCAAAAATATTATGTATCTTTAGAGCATTCAAAGGTAAAATCAGGTTAGTCCTTAATACCAGTTTGAGAGTCAAATTTAGAGAGAATGAAAAAAGATGAAGCGTGTTACTGATTTTTTTTTTTGAGTTGGAGTCTCACTCTGTCGCCCAGACTGGAGTGCAGTAGCTGCTCCCGGCCACCGCAGCCTCGACCTGCTGGGCTCCGGCGATCCTTTCGCCTCAGCCTTCCAAGTAGCTGGAACTACAGGCGCACGCTACCACGCCCGGCTCATTTTTGATTTATTGTAGAGATGAGGTCTCACCAAGTTGCCCAGGCGGGTCTTGAACCTGCAGGCTCAGGCAATCCGCTCATCTCAACCTCCCAAAGCGTGTGATTACAGGCTGAGCCACCGAGCCCGGCTGTGTTACTGTTTTGTAGAGGAATTTATTTCAGTGGATTATTTAGGGTGATCAACAAGTTTCAACCAAGCAAATTAATCTTCATAGAATTTTTTTTCTTTTTAGTTTTATTTCATTTCTATAGGATAAATAATAAAAGTGCATATATTTACGGGGTACAAAGTGATATTTCAATACATGTATACATTGTGGAGAAATCAAATCAGAGTAATTAGTATATTCATCACCTCAAATATGTATCATTTCTCTGTGACCAGAACATTTAAAATGCTCTTTTTTGAGCTATTTTGAAATATACATCATTACTATTAATTATAGTTACCCAGCTGTGCAATAGAATACCAGAACTTATTCCTCCCATCTGACTGTAATTTGATACCCATTGACCAACGTCTACCCCCTCTTTCCTGATCACCCCTCTCCCCCTCCTCCCCAGACTGTGGTAACCATCATTCTACTCTCTAATTCTATGAGTTTGACTTTTTTAGATTTCACATGTGAGACCATACCATATTTGTTTCTCTGTGCCTGGCTTATTTCACTGAACCTAATGTCCTCTAGGTTATCCATGTGTTTCCCCCCCCCTTTAAGGCTAAATAGTATTGCATTATGTATATATTCCACATTTTAATAATCCAGTCATCAATTGGTGGACACTTAGACTGTTTCCATGTCTTAGCTATTGTGAATAATGCTGCAATGAACATGGGAGTACAAATACTTCTTTGGCATCCTAATTTCATTTCCTTTGAGTTTATACCCAATGGTGGGATTGCTGGATCATTTGGCAATTTTATTTTTAGTTTTTTGAGGGGCCTTCATACTTTTTCCAAAATGGTTGTACTAATGAACAATAACACCAATAGTGTACGAGGGAGGACCCAAAGAAAACCTGAATTATTTTTTGGAGGTTGGGACCTTGTAGTACAGACTTCTCCTGCTAGGTAAGTGTTCCAGGAACTCATTGGCATCAGTGTACCAGCTAGCGTTGTTATGAGAGGTTGCATTTAACTTCAGTGAATTTTTTTTTTGTTGAAGATTCTTTCAGTGTGCTTGCCTATTTCATGATGGGTGATTTACAAGCGCACTCACTACAGTGAGTGTTCAGCAGTTTTTGACCAAAAAACTACATGACCCCCATGCCCTACCTACCCTATTTACCTGATCTTGCCCCAAGTAACTATTGTTTGTTGTTTTTCCCTCTGATGAAAAAGTCCTCAAAAGGAAACATTTTGACGATGTGGAAGAGACAAAACAAACAATGGCACTAAAAGGCATCCAAATCAAAGAGTTCAAAAACTGTTTTGAGCAGTGGAAAAAGCGTCTTGATAGGTGTATTGTGTCAAATGAAGAGTACTTTGAAGGTGACTGAAGTTTAAACATGTAAGAATAAATACACAACGTCTTAGAAATAAATTCTAGATTTTTTGTGGTCCCCTTTCATATAAGTGTTCCCTTTTCCCCACAAACTTGCCAATATTCATTATCTTTCATCTTTTTTATTATAGCCAATCTAACAGGTGAGAGGAAATAACTTATCGTGCTGTTAATATGCATTTCTCTGACGACTGGAGATGTTGATCACTTTTTAATACATCTATTGGTTATTTGTATGTCTGCTTTTGAGAAGCCTTACCATGTTTTTTGTTTTTTGTTTTTTTTTTTTTTTTTTGTCCGTTTGTAAATAGAGTTGTTTGTTTTCTTGTTTGGGTTACTTATAAATTTGGGGTGAGCCCTTTATCCTATGTAAGATTTGCAAATATTTTCTCCCAATATTTGGGTTACCTCTTTCCTCTAGTAATTGTTTCCTTTGCAGTGCAGAAGCTTTTTAGTTTGATACAATCCCATTTGTCTATTTTTGGTTTTGTTATTTATGCTTTGTGGTCATATCTAATAAATCTCTGCCCAGAACAATGACCCGAAGCTTTCCACCTGTGTTTTTTGGTCTTACATTTAAGTCTGTAATTGATGTTTAATTAATTCTTGTATAAGGAATGAAATAAAGGTCTATTTTCATAATCTTGTACATGGATATTCAGTTTTTTCACCAACATTTGTTGAAGAGACTGTCCTTTCTGCAATGTGTGTTCTTGGCACCTTTTTTTGAAAATCAATTGACTGTTCATTTGAGGGTTTATTTCTGGACTCTTTATCCTATTCCATTGGTTGATGTGCCTGTTTTTATGCTAGCATCATGCTGTTTTGATTACTATAGCTTTGTGATAGATTTTGAAATCTGGTAGTGTGCTCTGTAATATATTTTGAAATCCAGTAGTGTGATGCCTCTAGCTTTTCTTTTTTGGTCAAGATGGTTTTGGCTATTTAAGATCATTCCATACAAATTTTAGAATTTTGTCCCTATTTTTATGAAGAATGACATTGGGATTTTGATAGAGACTGCATTGAATCTGTAGATAACTTGGGGTAATATGGGCATTTTGACAATATTAATTCTTCCAATTTGTGAACTTGGGATATCTTTCTATTTATTTATATCTTCTTTAATTTCTTTCAATAATGTTTTATAGTTTTCAGTATACAGATCTTTCACTTTCTTGGTGAAATTTATTCCTAAGTATTTTATTTTATTTTTTGATGCTGTTGTAAATAAGCTTGTCTTCTTCATTTTTTTTTCAGTCTGCTGTTAGTGTATAGAAATGCTACTGATTTTTGTAAGTTGACCTTGTACCTACAACTTTACTGAATTTATTTATCAGTTTTAACAGTTTTTTGGTGGAGTTTTTAGGATTTTCTATATATAAGATTATATTCAGCAAACAGAAAAATTCACTTCATAGGATGTTCTTTTATTTTGTTCAGTGCATTTTTTAGTAGAACAAATTAACAAAATGAATGCTTTTATTTTTCATGTCACTTCAAACTACTGAATTATTGATATAGAATAGAAATCACACAGTTTCCATGACATCAGCAATTTAGGTCAGTGGAAAATGAGATGAGCTTGTTATTGCAATTCAATCCTTTATTTCTTTGTGCTAATCTGAAATAATGGAAAGGTTCAGAATCCGTTTAAAGAATTTATTCATGCAAAAAGATGGGCGTGGCCATCTGGGAGACAAAGACTCTCAAGAAATGGAGCCAGTATTCTGAAGTTAAAAGTTAAGTTTTTGCACATATAGGCAGAAAATAAAGAAATTTAGTAGGACTATAACATTTTCTATACAAGACTGGTTTATAAATTATAGCAATTTAGTTATAGCTTGTTTTCTTTTCCATTTGGTTTGTTTTCTTTTCTGTATGACTTGTTTTCATTTTCTTTACAATTTAAAAGAGTATATTTAGCTTTCCATCTTCGGACAGTGTGAAGTCATTGTGTGAGAAAGGTAATAGGGAAATTACTCTATAGTAAAGATCAATGAGGAAGAGGGAAGGGGTCTTCCTTGGCGCCCTTTAGTCATTTGAAATATTAAAAAAAAAAAATTAGGTAAGGAAGAAGGCTAATCTCTAATCAGAGAAACCAAGGTTACAGCTGCTTGGTTATAGCTACCTCTCAGGTGACTCAGTCTCCATAATCATGCTACTTTAAGGCCCAAATAATTTAGAGCCCCAACAGCTTAGATGTTAATTATTTATTTTTACATTTGCTCTGTTTATAAAGTTTCTGAGGCCATAATTTTAGTCATACTAATATTCCTTGACCTATAAGTTAACAGTTATTTTTTTTATTGGTGAGTTAATCCTCCGTGAATAAGTTCTAAAGAAGGGACATAAATTTATGTTACTTAGATGCCTGTCTATTTGGGAGAAAATCATTTTTGTTTGTGTAAATGTTCAAGCTACAGAAAAGACCTCATGAAATATTGATATAAACCTTTTGATCTTTTCTACTGAGGTGAGGATTGAGATGTTTGTTATCATTTTTTTTTTTTTTCCATTTTTTTGAATAGGAGTCTCACCCTGTTCCCCAGGCTGGAGTGCAGTGGCATGGTCACGGCCACTGCAGCCTCTACCTGCTGGGTTCAGGTGATCCTTCGACCTCAGCCTTCCAAGTAGTTGGAACTACAGACACGTGCTACCACGCCCAGCAAATTTTTTGATTCACTGTAGAGACGAGGTCTCGCCAAGTTGCCCAGGCTCAGGGCAATCCTCTTGCCTCGGGCTCCCAAAGTGCTGGGATTACAGACTTGAACCACCAAGCTCAGCCTCAGTTTTAAGGTATGGCCCTTCCTCTTTGCTCCACTTGTTACCCAAACTTATAAGAAATAATTTTGGGGAAAATGACATCATTTTAGCTTACAAATAAACCAACTGAAAGAGAAAACTTTTTGTACATGGAATAAAGTGTATTAAGTACTCAGCAAGAATATTAATCTGCACAGGTGGCAAGGAGTTTTAACACATTGTACAGCTATTGTTCTCTGTAAGTCAGCAAAAGATGCTAACATACTGACAGTGAGGGTCATGGCTGGGCAGACCAAAGGACACTTTTCAAGGGCATTGGAGTTGTCAGAAATAGCCACAGCCCAACTGCCTGCCTAATTAGATTGCCATTGGACATTCAATTTAGGATATTGAATACCTATTATGGGCAAACGGCTGTGCTTGACATATGTCTGTGTTAGCCGGACAGGTCAATTGGGGTCAAGACAAAATCTTTTGGGTTTGTAACTACTTTGATTTTTCTCTAGCGCATACTCTTGATGTGCTGCTGAGGAACCAAGGTCCTCTGAGGTTAACTGACCTTCCCCAAAGTCACACTGATGCTATGGTCGGTAAAGCTGGGGACACACATAATAAGCCTTCTGATCTTCAGTTCGGCTCTATTTCCACCCCATCACCTGTCTCCCCAGATGTCTGCTTTTTGTTCACTTTTCACAGTAAACAGATGGCTCCTCTCCACCTCTCATTTAACTTAATGGCCATACCATCTTGGACCTTCACCAGATCTATTCTTTGTGAAAATGAATTTGCCTCTCTTCAGTCTTCCCACCAAATAGTGAAGCATTTTGACTCTCTGCTACCAAGAAGTGTTCCTGTGAGTATGATGGCTATAAGTGTTTTGCTTTCCTCTTGGGCAGGACATGGGCCTGGGATATTAAACATGGCTGATTGTCCAAATACGAAGATGAATTATGGAAATACACTGAGCTTGGCTGAAGCCAGGAAAGTAGCAGGCAGGAAGCTAGGAGGAAAAGTGGGCTCTGGAACCAAAAACCATCTGGATGGGCAGGCTCAGAGAGCCGGGTCTGGCATCTTACTCCCTATCTCCATGTTTTTGCTAGTACCGAGGGTGTGGCTGGGCTGTGCCACAGTGAAGAATGAACTCCCCTCATTTCAGGTCTGCAAGGAGAGTGAGCAGGAGGGTATCACTGAGCAGGGGTGGGACCCTGCTAGGGATAATATATTTTTTGGAACCATTTGGGGCCCTTTGAATAAAAAGGCTTTCAAATTTTTCCTAAAAACAAAATAAAACAAATAAAAAATACTAAAAAACAACTTTACAATTGTTTCCAGTATTTTCAGGGCCAAGGAATATCTACCCCAAAATATATGTCAATTCTGCAGAATTTGATAATGAAATTGCTACTTATGATAGCCACTACATCTAAGGATCAGCCTATGGCTGAACCCTATACAAAGATGCTGTATTTTAGAAATAGGTTTTATATTTTGGTTTGAATAAAAAATATCTCTCAACCCACCCAAATTTTGCAAAGAGAGCAAGAAAATAATTAAAGAATGGAAGGAATACAACAGTCACTAACTACTCTATTGTTCTTCAAATCCTGTGCTTAAGAAGTTCTTCTCACCTCATTAACAAGGGTACCTGCATAATGAACATTTGTATACCTAACCCTGAATCATACCCCACATATTTAGAATAAAAAATGTATAAAAACAAACGAACAAACAAAAAAACAGTGCTGGGCATGGTGACGCAAGCCTTAATCCCAGCGCTTTGGGATGCCAAGGCGAGAGGATTGCCTGAGTCCAGGGGTTTGAGACCAGCCTGGGCAACCTGGGGAGACCTTGTCTCTACAATAAATCAAAAAATTAGCCGGGCGTGGTGGCATGTGCCTGTGGTTCCAGCTACTGCAGGTTGAGGCTGCGGTGGCCATTGAGCGTGCCATTGCACTCCAGACTGGGAGAGAGAGAGAGAAACTCCAACTCAAAATAAATAAAGAAATAATAATTTTAAAAAGTCGAATTAAAAAGAGAAGAAATTCTTCTGAAAGCTCAGGTAAGTGGGAGAGAAAGTATTTCTAATGTGGTAGTTCAATAATGTTCTTCAAGTATATGTGCTATACTTCAGCTGGAAAAATGTACTAATAGAAGATATCACAATTGTAAAATTTTTATTGTAGTTTCACACCAATAGACATCCAAAATAAACAGGTGGCAAACATGCCATCACTAAGATTCTAAAGATATAAATATTTATGTATATTCTTATATTTAAGAATTGTATACTTTATAGATTTTTTTCCCCTTTCTAATGTAACTGTGTACTTGCTTGAGAAAATTCAGAGGTTATTCCAGAGGCTGACCTTGGAATAACAAAGTATGGAGATCCCATGGCAGAATTCTCCAATGTTTAGAGATCGCATAAGGTGATTTTAATCTACAACCTGGCCCCAATCAGGTTGTATCGGCCAGCTCTCAGGTGGACAAGTCAGGATAATCAGGGGAGCAAGACCAGCTCCCTGTGTCCCTCCCAGATACTAGAGAAGAAGACTACAATGTTGTACTTGGTTTGTTTGCTTCCAATTCTGTATAAGTAAAAAATACTTCTGGCCAGGCTCAGTGGCTCAGCCTGTAATCCCGCGCTTTGGGAGGCCGAGGTGAGTGGATTGCCCGATCCTGCGGGTTCGAGACCCGCCTGGGCAACTTGGCGAGACTTCCTCTCTACAATAAAATCAAAAAATTAGCCAGGTGTGGTAGCACGCCCCGTAGTTCCAGCTACTTGGAAGGCTGAGGCAGAAAGATCGCTGGAGCCCAGCAGATTGAGGCTGCGGTGGCCGGGAGTGGCCACTGCACTCCAGTCTGGGCGACAGAGTGAGACTCCGACTCAAAAAAAAAAAATTTTCCTTCTGTAAAAAATGTTTCAAAATAAAGCCATAAGCAAAAGTGACAGTGTTGACAAACTATGTATTAAGTGAAAAACAAAAAAGAACAAGAGGGCCATGCTTTGAGTGAATTTAGTAAGTGGAAAAGATTTAGTACCGAAAATAATTATATGGCACTTGAAACAAAACAATTAAAATATTCACCAGTGAGTGACTTCAAAGATTTATACAAGTGGCGCAAAACAAGAAAACCTTGCTTTTGGCCTGTGATATTCTGGTATAATAAGACATATATATTGGTGTTTGTCCCCATGTTACTGATAGCAAGCTCATGTGTCTATTGTTTGTAAACTGAAACAAACAAGCATAAGATGTAGTGAAAGGAAGGTGATTTTATTTCAAAAGCCAGCAGGTGGGGAAATGACCAGGTTCATGCCTCAAAAACCAAACCATTTCAAAAATTTAGGCTAAGAATAGAATGGAGGATTTTTAAAGAGAAAGAATGGAATGAGGAGTATCTGAGAGCAGTACAGGGAGCAGGTCTTACTTTCACAGTTATCTTGAATTATTGTCCACCTGGAGAGCTGGTCGATACTGTTCTGATTGTGGCTTAATCTGTAGATTGTGATTAATCTGTAGATTAATTGCCTTAACGTGACCTCTACACAATAGAGAATTCTGCCATGAGGTCTCCATACTCTATTATTCTAAAGTCAGCCTCTGGAATAACCTCTGAAATTTTGCATGCAAGTGCACAATTAGATTAGAAAGGATAAAGAAAATCTTTAAAGTGTAGGCTAAGTGAGAAAAAAGGCCTAAACCCATTTCTCAAAAGCTGAAATGACGATTCTTGGTTACACCCAGCTCCTGGCCAGAGCTCCCAAAACCCTTGTAATTTCCTGAGCGATAGGGATGCTTGGTGCATTTTTTGTTCTAATATTTGACCTTCGACCCTGGTTCCTGACGCAGAACTCCAAAATGGCTTAGAATTTCCTGGGTGATAGAGGTCACTCTTGGTGGACTCCTGGATGGGGACAGAACAGTCCTCCACTGCAGGCAACCCATTTCGGGCCCCCTCTCCATTTCTTGCCAGCTTTGTTGTTTAATAAACTCCTTCTTTCACTCATCCTTTTGGTGTCTGTGTTCCTTAATCTTCTTGGTCGTGGGACAAGAACCCAAGGTCCAAGCTGATAGCGGAGTTAAAAGCTCCTGCAACAATGAGCCAGTAAACATATGTATTTCCCTGTGTTCTATGAGCTACTCTAGCAAATTATCGAGCCCAAGGAGGGGGTCATCGGAACCTGTGATTTGTTGCCAAGTTGTATGGAAGCTGTGGGCGAAAGACAGTGGCTCACAGTGAGACTCAACACCCGTTAAGGCCAAGAGATTTAATGGGTCGAACGTGGTGGGCTACAGGACCTGAGGGTCAGGCTGTAGCACTGAAGCAAGGGCACGCCAGGCTTTATGGGGGTTTAGGGCGACCTGTCAGTCGATTATTGGTCGGCTGGCGGAGCTCCATCCAGGTTGGTGGATTTTTCGCGGGCGCGGGAAAAGGTGAGACAGACTGTGGAAGAAGAACCCGGCAGGTGCCGTTTCAGACGCCCCCTTTGTTTGCTGGGTTGCCATTTTAGGCGGGGGCTGGGTTTGGGCCCCTTTCCAGGAAAAGGGAGGGGCTGTGGTTTGCTAGCACCTGGCAGTGGCCCTTCAGTGGGTAACCTGGAGACCTACCACTTCTGCTTGGCATCTGAAGTAGGAGTGCAGTCTTGCAAGAGGCCCTTCATCCGTGGGGTTTGCCCACACTTGAGATAATGTCAGCATTACAATCGAATTGCAGGACACCCAACTGTGTCAGAGAATTGGTTAGTGTGGGGGAAAAACCACATACATACAGTGTCAGAAGTGAGGTATTGAGGGTGGTGTTTCCAGGTGGGGTGTGGCACAAAACTCTTGAACTCTTGGGCACATCACTAAAAGGAATTTCAGAGTGGCCAGCAAAGTTTTAAAACAGAATTTATTAGAAAAAGTCGGGGAGGGGGGGGAGAGACATGCCTGGAGGCACAGGCGGGTAAAAAACTGCACTTTTACTACCCTGCCTCAGTGTGATTATTCTATGAGGGGGGGACCCCAAAAAACTGGGAATTTATTTATTAAAAAACTGTGTGTTTATTCTTACCCGTTTAAACTTCAGTCACCTTCAAGTACTCTCTGTTTGATGCAATACATCTATAAAGATGTATTTTCTACAGCTCAAAACAGTTTTGAACTTGACAATTTTGATGCCTTTTAGTACTTCTGCCATTGTTGGTTTCATGTCCTTTACATCATGAAAACATTTCCCTTTGAGGACTTTTTTCATCCAGGGAAACAAACAAACAAAAAATTAACTTGTGGCAAAATCTGGTGGATAGAGAGGGTGGGGCATAGCGGTCGTGGCAGTTTTTTGGTCCAAAACTGCTGAACATTCAGTGCAGTGTGGACAGATGTGTTCGTAAATCATCCTTCATGAAATGCGCAAATGTGTTGAAAGACTTTTCAAAAAAAAAATTCTCTGAAGCTGAATGCAGCCTCTCACAACGCGTGGTACACTGATGGGTTCCTAGAATAATTACTTAGCAGGGGAAGCCTGAACTACAAGGGGCCCACCCTCCAAAAGATAATTCCAGGTTTTCTTGGGTCCCCCTCCTTCATAAAAGGAAAAACTTTTTTTCTTATACACAGCACCATCAAAATGGTAGACCAGATTTCTTACTTATAAATGACTTATCATTGAAGCCATTTATTACTCTGTAGTGAACTATCTTACTAATTTATTGATACTGAAGTACAAAGGGCAATATAATAAATGTTTGCTCTTCTATTTTTTAATGTACTAGTTGATAAACAATACCAAATGTTCTGGAAAAAGGAAAACAAGAGAATGTATTCATTAGTTTATAGCTAGACATTTGTGTCTTTTTGTTTTACCAAGATTAATACATTTGCAATAGTTCTTTTTTATTCTTTATTGATTAAACAAACTTAGAAAATAATCATGAAGGCCAGGCGCAGTGGCTCATGCCTGTAATCCTAGCACTTTGGGAGGCTGAAGTGGAAGAATCACTTGAGCCCGGGGGTTCAAGACTAGCTGGGCAACATTACGAAACCCCAAGCATGGTGGCACACACCTGTAATCCCAGTTGCTTGAGAGGCTGAGGCAAGAGAATATCTTGAACCCAGGAGTTTGAAGCTACAGTGAGCTATGATCACACCACTGCTTTCTAGCCTGGACGACAGAACAAGACTCTCTAAAAAATAAAATAAATATAATAATCAGGTATAAAATATTTTCTGCTTTGTTTTACCTCAGTTTTTTCTAAACAAGATAATTATATAAAACACCACATCTGATGAAATTTTTCAAACATAGAGTTTACTGAAAGAACTTATTTCAAAGATTAAGTTTTTAAGTTTGGCATATTCTAATTTCAATACTGCATTTTAATATAATATTGTGTTAACTTAAAATGAACTGAAGGTTCTGGGGCATGGGACAGGTAGTTTCCAATCAGATTACAAAATAGGATGACCTGGAACCAAGAGGGGCGACGTCATATCTCAGAACACAAAGATTGTGAGAACTGTCAGAGGGGATGAAAATGATGAGTACTCTTTGTGGGAGGGGGGCAGGAGGGTATGTGTACATAATGGGGGTTGGGTGGAAAAGGTAGCCTGGAATGTAAGCAGCCTGGGAGGTGTTCTTTTTCTTTTCTTTTTTTTTTTTTTGAGTTGAAGTCTCACTCTGTCACCCAGACTGGAGTGCGGGGGCCGCTCCCAGTCACCGCAGCCTCAACCTGCTGGGCTCCGGTGATCTGC
>NW_007249645.1:16484-49167 GCF_000164805.1 Carlito syrichta
TGAGTTCAAGCAATCCTGCCACCTCAGTCTCCCGAAGTGCTAGGATTACAGGTGTGAGTCACTGCTCCCGCCCAGTGGGGGTATTCTTGTGCCTCATATTTCCCTGAGTGGGATGTTGTCTTTCCTGCGGGCAGTCTGAGGAGGGACAATGGCAGGG
Source organism: Carlito syrichta (assembly GCF_000164805.1). Classification (NCBI taxonomy): domain Eukaryota; kingdom Metazoa; phylum Chordata; class Mammalia; order Primates; family Tarsiidae; genus Carlito; species Carlito syrichta. Next base: position 16,642 of record NW_007249645.1, read on the forward strand.
CCAGCCCTTTGCTGGAGGCTGCAGGAGAATCTCAAGCCTGCAGCCCTGGCTGTGAGTAGGTGTGGAAGGGAACAGGTACAGTCTTGAGCTGGATCCTGGGTGTGCCTTCCTTTCCCCACTTTTTCCACTTTAGAGCTAGTTTGTCTTTGAGGCAGCTGTTTGAAAAGTGCAGAACCTGAGCAGGAAGTAGAGGTTGGTTCCCTGAGGGCCGACATCCCTGGAGGTGTGTATTGGAAGGAGGTGGATAAAGTGCATAATTATGGAGCATTACAGAAAGTGTACATATATGAAGTGTATCATGATTGACAAAGAGGAGAGCAACATTAAAAAAATGGAAGATAATGAAAATGTAGCCTCATCACCTAGAGAAGAAGAAAGTATTGAAGAAAAGGAAAGTCAAAAAAGTAAATGTGAATATAAGGTAAAGATATTCTCAGTCATCACAAGGGCTCAAAAAATATTCATTTTGAAAACACTTAAAAGAATTACCTATTCTGACAGGAAGAAAAACTCAGCACTCTGGAAGATATAGGAATTGAAGAAGTAAAATTTACTGTCTATAAAAGCAGTATCAAGTACACATGAATTTATTTATATAGAAAAGAACAGAAATATACTAAAAATTCAGAACCAAAGTGGTAGATAGTAATACACATACATGATACTACACACACACATATATGGTGCCCACAAATGCCTCCCAGTATTCACAGCTTCATGCTTCATGTCTTCTTTTATATTGAATCTGTGGAACCAGCAGAGTGTGGCAGAAGAGACACTGTGGTTTTTGAGGCTGGATTATAAGAAACCTTGCCTCTTCTGCTTTGAACACTTGCAATGCTTACTCTGGTGAAATCGAACAACCATGTAAGAATTTTGAATCTCCTGAGATTGCTATGTTAAGACTGTCCAAGCTAGCAGTGTGGAAAGGTCACATGGAAGCAAGTCTCCAGTTATTTCAGCATTTCAGCTGAGGCACCAGACATGGGACGAAGGGGACCATCTTGGATGTCTAGCCCAGTTGGGTCTTCAGGTGACTTCAGCTGCAGCCATCATCTGGCTGCAAGGGAATTAAAGACCCCAAGTCCAACATGTAGAATTATAAGAGATAATAAGTTTTTTGTGCAAGCTGCTATGTTTGGGGGTGCTTTGTTACAAAACAATAGCTAACTGAAACAATGGAGTGGTAGATTGATTGCAAAGAAGATGACCCTGATTCCCCATCCCTCTCTGGGTCTGTGCTCTTTGCAATGTGACTTTGTAGCTTCTCTAATCAAGAGGTGGAGTATTTTTCTCCTATCCTTTGGATCTGGATTAGTTTTGTGACTCACTTTGGCCATTATAATGTGGGCAAAAAAAGTGATGATATGTCAGTTCTAAGCCAAAGCCTCAAGAAGCCTGAATAGCTCTGTACTCTCTCAGAACTCTGCTACCACCAATGAAAACAAGTCCACGCTAGCCTATTGGAAGACTAAAGACGATATCAGGAGGAGCTGAGTCAGCTCAGTTGTCTCAGACTAGGCCCCAAACATATAAGGAAGCCAAGATGTTTGAAGATATCTAGCTGACCTACAGCTGACCTCAAATGAATGAGTGAGTCTTACCAAGCCCAGCCTGGATCAGTAGAACTGCCCAGATAACTCATAGACTTGTGACCAAAACTGAATGTTTATTTTTGTATATTACTGAGAGTCTGTGTTTGTTCATTACGTAGCATTTTTGTGGTACTAATACAAATGGAAAGAAATCCATTACAAATTCAAAATTAAAGGTATTAATGATACGAATATGTTTCCACAGTGGTAATAAAGATATCAGAAAGATGTAAGAACATGATGAGATACTTCTTAGTTATCTAACACTGATTAAACAAGTGTTTTGTTTTTTTTTAATTGGAGTCTCACTCCTTTGCCCAGGCTGGAGTGCAGTGGCATGCTCATGGCCACCGCCGCGTCGACCTGCTGGGTTCAGATGATCCTTCTGCTTCAGCCTTCCAAGTACCTGGAACTACAAGCACTACCATGTCCGGCTAATTTTTTTATTTATTGTAGAGATGAGGTCTCGCCAAGCTGCCCAGACTGTTCTTGAACCCGTGGGCTCAGGCAATTCATTCACCTTGACCTCCCAAAGTGCTGAGATTATAGAATTGAGCCACTGCACCCAGCCTAGACAAGTTTTGACACGATTTATCAAAGATAAAGGAACATGTAAATAAACAAAATACATTATAAAAAGGAAATAAGTATAAATGGAAGATATTTCAAAAGAATAAAATTATAAACAACTATCACTTGACTTTAAACACAGAAATCCAAAATGGATGAATTGCCATTAAAGGATTTGGGATGAAAACTATTTTTCCAACCAGGACAAACTCTTGATTGCAGATAACAGAGTCCACTCAAGCTAGTTTAAATAAAAAGGGACTGGCCAGACAAAATGGCTCATATCTGTAATCCCAGCATTTGGGAGGTTGAGTAAGAGGATTGCTTGAACCCAGGAGTTCCAACCTCACTGGGCAATATAGCAAGACCTTGTCTCTACACAAATAAAAAATTAGCCAGAAGTGGTGGCACATGTCTGCAGTCCCAGCTACTTGGGAAGCTAAGGTAGCAGGATCTTTTGAGCCCAGGAGGCCGAGGCTGCCATGAGCCATGATTGTGCCACTGTACTTCAGCCTCAGTGACAGAGACCCCAATTTAAAAAATGAAAATAAGGGATTTTAGGGGATATAGATTGCTCAGATAATTATTGCGAAGCCTGATGAAATTGGTTTTAGGCTGAACGTTCAGAGAAAACTTCTTAAAACCACACTGCAGACTGAGTAAGTTGGGAACATACTTCTCTTACTACAGTCAGAAAATGAATCAAAGAGCCACCGCAGAGATGCTGGCTACAGATGTGTAACTCTTAAACCATCAGAAAAATACGCTGACTTATCCAATGAAAGTTAGCAATGGAGGAAGAAAGCCCCCAAATATATAATAAATTAAAAATTTGAAATATGATTATAAAAACATATTCTGATGTTAACAGTAATTACAATATATGTAAATAGGGTGAACCAATCAAAAGACTCTCAGATTAGAAGAGATATGTTTCTTAAAGGGAAATATTTAAAACAAACTAAGAAGAAAGAAAACTAAACATTTTTGTTTATTTGAGTCTGGGATGTCTCATTTTGTTGCCCAGGCTGGTGTGCAGTGGCACAATTATGGTTCACTGCAGTCCTGACCTCCTGGGCTCAAGTAATCCTCACACCTCAGCCTCCTCAGTAGGTGGGACTATAGGTATACACCACCAAGCCTGGCTATTTTTACAAAATTTTTTGTAGAGATGAGGTTTCACTATGTTGCCTAGTCTAGTCTATGAACTCCTGGGCTCAAGCAATCCTCCTGCTTCAGCATTCCAAAGTGCTGGGATTATAGGTGTGAGCCACTGTGGTTGACCAAAAACTGAAAATTAGTGAAAACAGTACATGTTAAGATTTATTGGACAGAGCTAAATCACTATGCAAAGGAAAATTTATAGCTTTGATATATATGATAGAAAATAAAGTAAATATATATTTTAAAATACCAAATTAAAAAAGAAAAATAAATAATAAATATTAGAGCAAAAATAGAGAATAAGCAGCAACCCCCTTGGATCCCCTCACACTGTGGGAGCTTTTCTATTCTCAAAATAAATCCTCTTTCTCACTTAAAAAAAAAGAGAGAATAATAAATTGAAAACTTTCAAAATAATAGTTTTAAAAATAATGAATAAGAGTAGACAAATCTTTGATAAGATTAATCAAAGACAAAAGAGACTATGCAAATAAAATATTCAATGAAAAGGGGAAATGATTACATTTTTATCTTTCTTTTTATGTTTTGAGTCAGGGTCTCACTCTGTTGTCCAGGTTGGAGTGTAGCGGCACAATCACAGCTCACCACAGCCTCAACTTCCTGGGTTCATGTAATACTGCCTCAGCCTCTTGAGCAGCTGGGACTACAGGCATGTGACACCATGCCTTCTTTTTTGATTTTTAAAAAAATATAGACAGGTTCTCATTATGTTGCTTAGATTTGTCTTGAACTCCTGAGCTCAAGCAATTCTCTCACCTTGTGAGCCTGACTTAAAAAAAAAAATTTAAATAGTAAAATTATAAGCAACCATTGTTCTCAGATTAAACACAGAAACTCCAAAGGGAACAACAGCTACTAGAGAAATTCAAATAGAAATTATTCTGATTTCAAAGAAAAAGTTTCAATCTAGATGGTTTTCATGGACAAGCTCTAATAGAATCTCAAGGAACAAATAATTTTTAACTACATAGATTTTTCCAGAAGATAGAAATGAATAAAAGCAGTCCTTGTCATTTCTGAGTCCAGCATAACCTTAATTAATAAAACAAAAGAGGCCAGGCTCGGTGGTTCAGCCTGTAATCCCAGCACTTTGGGAGGCTGAGGTGAGTGGATTACCTGAGCCTGCAGGTTCGAGATCCACCCAGGCAACTTGGAGAGACCTCGTCTCTACAATAAAAGTAAAAAAACAGCCGGATGTGGTAGTGCACGCTCATAGTTCTGGCTACTTGGAAGGCTGAGGTGGAAGGATCGCTGGAACCCAGCAGGTCCAGGCCGCGGTGGCCGGGAGCGTGCCATTGCACTCCAGCCTGGGCAACACAGTGAGACTCCAACTCAAAAAATAAAAAATTTTAAAAAAGAAAATTTTAAGTTTATTTCATTTATGACAGAGATAGATTACTAAGAGAAATATTAGATAAAGAGAGCCAACCAAACAGTTGATTCTTGGACAACATGAATTTTAATTGTACAGTTTCACTTATATGCAGGTTTTCTTCTGCCTCTGCTATCCCTGACACAACAAAAACCAACCCCTCCTCTTCCTCCTCCTCCTTAGCCAACATGAAGACAAGGATGAAGGCCTTTATAATGATCCACTTTCACTTAATAAATAGCAAATATATTTTCTCTTTCTTATAATTTTCTAAATAACATTTTATTTTCTCTAGTTTACTTTATTGTAAGAACACAGTATATAATACATATAGCATACAAAATACGTGTTCACCAACTTTTCATGTTATTGGTAAGGCTTTTGATCAATAGTAGGCTATTAGTAGTTCAGTTTTTGGGGAATCAAAGTTATATACAGAACAGGGAGGCAAGATGGCAATGGAACAGGTCAGACTATGAGAGTCTCCACAAAAGCAAGTGTCCATAAAGACTGCATGAGTAGGTGTGTGCTGGTGGGTGGATGAAAGTCTGTCTGAGGGGAGACTCAAGTTCATGCACCTGGGGCTTTCCTCCAGAGGTGACTGCAACGCACCACCGCCCTGAGATTGGAGTCCTTGGTGGGCAGGATTGTCTGCCGTTTTCTGGGCTCTCTTGAGAGGAGGCAGCAGAGAACAGCTGCTCCTTACCACCTGGCACCTGGCCCACACCATCACCTGTGGCAGCAGACTGGGCATGAGCAGGAGAAACTGAAGGCAGGGCAAGGAAATCTGGACCAGAGCACCATCACTAGTGATGAGACACCAACCTGCGCCATCTTCTCAGTCCTGGTACCAGGCAGAGACCTGCATCGTCCCACCCAGCTCTGTCCAGCCTCCAACCTGGGACTCAGAGGCAATCCCTTCATCAGACTTAGAGAGACAGATGACCACCTCCCATCTCCCGCATCCTGGAACTGGCCCAGGCACTTCAGATCTGAGTGGGAGACTTGACAGCAGCAGCAGCAGCAGCAGTTAGTCAGGTGAGTCCAGATCTGATCACCCAAATCCCACAGTAGTCTGTGGGGCATCTGACCCACTGAGAGCAACCCTATCATTCTGTGCTGAGAGTAGAGGGGAGGAAGTGGAGACTGAAGCCGTACCTTAACGTGGTGACAGTGGCAGCTGAAAGGAACTTGGAATTACAGAAACTGCCATAGAGCAAGTTTTTTGTTTGTTTGTTTTCGTTTTGGTTTTCTTTTTTTCCTCTCTTTCTTTCTGCTTTTGTTTATGCCTTTATACTTGCTTTGTTTCTGTTACTTTAATGGTTCTTAAAAAAGATTTTCTGTTTGTGTATGGGTATTTTTGAGGGCAAGTGCATCAACAGGGGGTTTTTGTTTGTTTGTATGATTGTCTGTATGTTTTGGGGTTTTTCTTGTTTTATTCTGTCTTTGTTTCTCTGTTTATTTGTTAGTTGGGAAGTCTGTTTCCCCTCTTCTTCTCTCTCCACATCCTTTCATCTTCCTTTTTCTTATTTCATTTTGATTCCAGGGGACAAGCATACATCCCCCACTGCATGGACAGAATTGTAAGACGGTGGGAAGTGGGGTCTGGGGGCCCACATACCTGTTAGTGGATTCTGGGGTCATCAGATAGCTTCTGAAATACAACTCTCCCCTTAATTAAATCTCAAAACTGCAAAAAACACAGCCCCCCCACCTCCAGTCCAGCTTCAGAAATGAACAAAGCCCAAGGATCTACATAAGGAAGAATAGGCGATTAAGCAAACAGAAGTGAAAGCTATCCCCCCATCACTGAACAACAGAATTAAATAAGAGGTAAAAATAAATGGGAGGAAAACCTACACAAATGAAGAAAACCCAAAGGAAGAATATGGGACTCACACAGATCCCTGGGAGGACAACCACTGAGAATGGACTTTAGAATTCAAACAATGAAGAACCCCCAGAATGAATGGTCTCAAACCACAAACCCAGATATAAAGATATTAATAAAGAGAATAAATAGAAATGAAGAGAGACAAGAAAAAATAATGAAGGAGTTGATAACTGAGATAACAGCAATAAAGAATATACTGTAGAATAAAAATAAATATCAACACCTACAAAATTCCCCCAAAACACACACAGACATGGATACTAAACAGCATGGTGCTGAACAACTCCTGGGTCAACACAAGAATCAAGATAGAAATTAAAAGATTCTTGGAAACAAATGAAAATGAACAAGCATCTTATCAAAATCTCTAGGATGCTATGAAATCAGTACTAAGAGGGGAATTCATAACTCTACAAACACACATGAAGAAAATGGAAAGATCAAAAGTCAACAGCCTAACAAATCATCTAAGGAGCTGGAAAAGCAAGACCACCAAAACCTTAACTTCAGCAGAAGAATCCAGAACACCAAAACAAAAACCCAAATCTGGGACAAAGAAGACAAAAATATAATACAAAAAAGTAACAAAACAAAAAGCTGGTTCTTTGAAAGGATAAACAAGATTGATGAACCCCTAACCAGACTGACCAAGAAAAAGAGAGAAAAAGCCCAAATAAACACAATCAGAAATAACAAAAGATCAAGTCAAAAGTGACCCTGAAGAAGTACAAAAGATTATTAAAGATTACTATGTATACTTGTATGGAAACAAACTTGAAAACCTAAATGAAATGGAGGACTTTCTGACATCACACAACTTCCTCAGGTTGAAACAAGAAGAAATCAAGACGCTAAATAGACCAATAACAACCCCGGAAATTGACTATGTCATAAGAACACTACCTACAAAAAAAAAGCTCTGGACCTGATGGCTTTCTAGATGAATTCTACAAAACATACAAGGAGGAGCTAATACCAATCCTACTGAAACTATTCCAGGAAATCAAGAGAGATGAACCTTTCCCCACATCATTTTATGAAGCTAGCATCACGTTGATACCAAAAGCAGGTAAAGATCCAACAAAGAAAGAGAACTACAGGTCAATATTCTTTTTTTTTTCTTTTGAGTTGGAGTCTCACTCTGTCACCCAGACTGGAGTGCAATTGCTGCTCCGGGCCACTGCAGCCTCGACCTGCTGGGCTCTGGCAATCCTTCCGCCTCATCCTTCCAAGTATCTGGAACTACAGGCGTGCGCTACCACGCCCGGCTAGTTTTTTGATTTATTGTAGAGATGAAGTCTTGCCAAGTTGCCCAGGTGGGTCTCGAACCTGCAGGCTCAGGCAATCCACTCAGCTCAGTCTCCCAAAGAGCTGGAATTACAGGCTGAGCCACCAAGCCTGGCTACAGGTCAATATTCTTGATGAACATAGATACTAAATTCTCAACAAGATTCTAGCCAACCTGATCCAACAACACATCTCAAAAATCATCCACCATGACCAAGTTGACTTCATCCTGAGATGCAAGGCTGGTTCAACATCCGCAAGACCATAAACATAATGAAATATATCAACAGATGTAAAAACAAAAACCACATGATTATATCATTAGATGTGGAAAAAGCTTTTAATAAAATCCAACGCCCCTTCTTGATAAAAACTCTCGAACATCTAGGCATAGATGCAACATACCTCAAAATAGTAAGAGCCATCTACAAGAAACCCACAGCCAACATATTGCTAAACAGACAGAAATTGGAACCATTTCTCTTGAAAACTGGAAAAAGACAAGGATGCCCACTCTCATTCCACCTGTTCAACATAGTTTTGGAAGTCCTAGCTAGAGCAATTAGACAATAGAAAGAAATCAGGAAAAAAAAAAAGAGTATCCAAATAGGAAAAGAGGAAGTCAAATTTTTCCCCTTTGCAGATTACATGATTCTATACCTCAGTAACCCAAGAGAATCTGTAAAAAACCTCCTTGCTCTGATAAAGGACTTTGGCAAAGTCTCAGGGTATAAAATAAATGTGCAAAAGACCATTACATTCCTATACACCAACAATAAACAAACAGAAACCCAAATAAAAAGCCCAATCCCATTCACAATAGCCACACAAAAAAATGAAGTATCTTGGCATCTTCCTAACCAGAGATGTCAAAGTCCTTTACAATGAAAACCACAAGACACTGCTCAAAGAAATCAAAGATGACACAAACAAATGGAAAAATATTCCATGCTCATGGATTGGAAGAATCAACATTGTTAAGTTGTCTATCCTACCCAAGGCAATCTACAGATTTGACACACTACCCATTAAATTACCAGCAGTATTCTTCTTAGATCTGGAATCAACAATACAAGGATTCATATGGAAACATAAATGACCATGAATAGCCAAAACAATCATCAGCAAAAAAACAAAAACAAAAACAAAACAAAGTGGGAAGCATCACACTCCCAGACTTTAAGCTTTATTATAAAACTACAATAATCAAAACAACTTGGTATTGATACAAGAACAGGCATATATAAACCACTGACACAGGATACAGATTCCAAAGCAAAACCTCAATTTCTCAACCAACTCATCTTCGACAAAGCCTCCACCATCAACCACTTGGGAGAGGAGAACCTATTCAGTAAATAGTGCTGGGAAAACTGGCTGACCACATGCAGAAGATTAAAACAAGACCCCTACCTATCACCATACAAAAAACCAATTCTAAATGTATCAAAGACCTAAACATAAAACCTAAACAATAAGAGCCTTAGAAAATGCAGGAGACACCCTTATGGAAATTGGAACTGGCAACCAATTCCTGATCAAAACCCCAAGTGTCCAGGCCATCAGAGATAAGATAGACAAGTGGGACCTCATCAAACTGACAAGCTTCTGCAAAGCCAAATAAACCATCAAGAGATTGGGGAGACAGTTCACAAACTGGGAAATAATATTTTCCAACTGTATCTTTGACAAAGGCCTAACATCTAGGCTCTATAGGGAACTCAAATGTGCCGAAAAGAAAAAAACAAACAGACCCATTACAAAGTGGGCAAAATATATGAATAGATACTTCTCAAAAAAAAAAAAAAGAAAAGAAAGACATATGTGCAGCCAGCAGATTCATTAAAAAATGCTCAGCCTCACTAGTCATCAAAGAATTGCAAATTAAAACCACACTGATATACCACCTAACTATAGTCAGGATGGCCATCATCAGTAACTCAAAAAACAACAGGTGCTGGAGAGGATGAGGGGAAAAGGGAACACTTCTACGCTGTTGGTGGGAGACTAAACTAGTCCAACATTTGTGGAAAATGGCTTGGCAATTCCTAAAAGATCTAAAAATTGACCTTTCTTTCGACCTTGCAATCTCTCTACTGGGAATATACCTGGAGGAACTCAAATCACTCTATGAAAAAGATACCTGCACATGCATGTTTATTGCAGGAATATTCACACTAGGAAAAACATGGAACCAACCATGCTGCCCATCAAAAGAGGACTGAATAAAAATATTGTACTTACATGATGGAATATTATGCATCCATATGTAAGGACAAAATTATGAACTTCACAGCAACTTGGATGGACTTAAAGGCTATAATACTGAGTGCTCTATCACAGAAACAAAGAACTGAGTATCACATGTTCTCATTCATAAGCGAACCTTGAACAATTATTATAATACTATAAGAAAGGGATTGGCAATAGTTGGAAACTTCTAGGGGGTGGGACAGAATTGGCAGTAGTGAGAAACCGCCAGGGGACGGGGTACACCTCATCAACAAGGGTACCTGCATAATGAACATTTGTATACCTATCCCTGAATTGTACCCCACATCTTTAAAATAAAATGTTTTTTAAAAAAGGTTATACACAGATTTTCTTTCTTTTTTGCTTTAAAACCATTTTTTGACTGTGCTCAGTGGCTCAGCCTGTAATCCCAGCACTTTGGGAGGCCAAGGTGAGTGGATTGCGTGAGCCTGCAGGTTTGAGACCAGCCCGGGCACCTTGGCGAGACCTCATCTCTACAATAAATCAAAAATTAGCCGGGCATGGTAGCACACGCCTGTGGTTCTGGCTACTTGGAAGGCTGAGGTGGAAGGATCGCCAGAGCCCAGCAGGTCGACGCTGGGGTGGCCACGAATGTGCTACTGCACTCCAGCCTGGGAGATGGAGTGAGACTCCAACTCAAAAAAAAAAAATCGTTTTTTATTTAGGTTTTTTTTTTTTAACTTCAGGGGGTACATGTGCAGGTTTGTTACATGGGTATGTTGAACCCGAGACTCTAATGAGAGAGATATAGAGACCACAAAGAGCCAGCTCCGATGCAATCACACGAGGGTCTTTATTCAGGCTCGAGTCTGGGCTCACGCCCGAAGCAGCACCTTCAGGGACCAGAGCCCCGATTCACAATGGCAAGCAGTTTTTATGCACAATTACAGAGGGAGGGGAAAGAACTCCAAACTTGATTTTACATGATTGGGTAATTTCTCCTAATGGGTACGGGAATACCTGGTATTGGTGGGTGCTGCCCGTGATTGACAGAAACCCACGTAATGGGTCGAGTGAAATGTTAGATAAGTTAGGTCCATACAATCTCGGTTTATGAAGTAACCTGGGCCGGCAGACAAAGGGTTACATTAGCCCTTTTAGCTTACCGATCCAGCCCAAGGCTTACTTAGGAAAGCTTGTTTGCTTAACTTTTGCATAGTCATTATGGGACAACAAAAGCCAAACTTAACAAAGTTTTAAATATGAATGCTGCAAACACATACAGTGAATGTGGGGTAGAAAATCATATACTAATTCTGGGAATTTATAATAGCAAGCTTATAATAGCAAGGCAGTTACTTTTATAAAGGTCTTTGTTCCCTGCAGGTTTGCATAGCCACTGCTGTAAATTATCACTGAGATATAAACCGGTGATAAAGCCCACCTAGAGAGGAGGTGGCTCCTCTAAGTCTGGTGCCACCTTGTAGGAATGTTTGAAAGAGGCTTACCGCTTTATCCTTTACATCCCGTTGTAAAAGCATAAGTTAGCCTACTGGTTTGGGTTTGACAATGCTTAACCCGAGATTCTAAATACCAACACTGCTTAAAAACCCGACATATGCCTAATTCTACGGGGTCTGAGGTAGGATTCAAAGTACTAAGATTTCATAAAATACATGAGGTAGGAATACACAAAATATATAGTAAACATGAGGTGGGGATATATGAAATATAGTGAACTAAACGCTACTTTTACAGCAAATAAGTTTCTTGGTTTCTTGGGTCTCTCAATAGCATGCTCTTAACCTAAATCTATTGTTGTCCTCTCAGGTACATTGCCTGATGGTGAGGCTTGGTCTTCTACTGAACCTGTCACCCAATTAGTGAGCACGGTACCCAATAGATAGTTTTTTTTTTTCTTTTTTTCTTTTTTTTTGAGTTGGAGTCTTACTGTCGCCCAGATTGGAGTGCAGTGGCCACTCCCGGCCACCGCAGCCTCGACCGGCTGAGCTCCGGCGATCCTTCTGCCTCAGCCTTCCGAGTAGCCGGAATTACAGGCATGCGCTACCACGCCCGGCTGAGTTTTTGATTTATTGTAGAGATGAGGACTCGCCAAGTTGCCCAGGCGGGTCTCGAAGCTGCGGGCTCAGGCAATCCACTCACCTCAGCCTCCCAAGGCGCAGGATTACAGGCTGAGCCACCGAGTCTGGCTCCAATAGATGGTTTTTCAACCATCATCTCACCCTCCTTTTAGGAGTCTCCAGTGTTTGTTGTTTTCAGTATACATAGTATACACAGATTTTCAACTGTGCAGGAGTCACGCCCCCAACCCCCATGCTGTTCAAGGGTCATCTGTGTTACAGAAAAATACTATGATCTAGTAGAAGCTGTCTCAGGAATTAATTACAAGACTAACTTAAAAATCAGAAAATCTATTGTCAAAACTCACCACATTAATAGATAGAAAGGGCCTGGCATGGTAATTTGGAAGGCTGAAGCAGAAGGATCCCTTGAGCCTAGGAGTTCAAGATCAAACTGGGCAACATAGTGAGTCCCTATCTCCAAAAAAGAAAAACCAAAAACAAAGTGTCTTCTTAGTGCAGTAGGTAGTGTGCCTCAGTCTCAGAAAAATCACCAAGGAGTGAATTTTTACAACTAAAAATAAAATAATTTAAAAAATAGAATTTGATAAATTTCAACATCAATTGATGGAAACAAAGCATTTCTCAGTAAATAAAGATAAGAAGGAAACTCCCTTAACTTGATAAATATTATGTGCAAATATCCTACAAAAAACATTGTATTTAATGGAGAAATTAAATTCACTCCCTTTTAAATGAAGAACAAAGCAAGAATAGGACATGTCAGCACTACGTACTGTTCTACAAATAACTAAAGGTCCTGGTTAAAGCAGAAGGTCAAGAAATGGAAATAAGAGATAGAAAGATTCAAAGGAGAAACAAACTTGCCATTGTTTGCAAATAAACTAATCTGCATGAAAAACAGCATATCAAACAGATACAGTCCTAGTATAAGAGAGTTCAAAAGTTTTCCAGTTAAAGATAAATGTAGAAAGGTCTACTATGGCCATAAATTACTAGAAAATGCCGTGGGAAAGCAGACATTATTCATAATCACAATAAAAATTATAATAGCTTACGAAGAACACAAAATTATTAACACAAAAATTGTTTAAACCCTGTAAAAGACATAAAATAAGACCTGAATAATTGGAGAGCTGTGTCATATTTATGACAGGATGACAATGTTGTAAAAATATAAATTGTATTCAAGTTAATCTATAAGTGTAATACAATGCTAAGAAAAAGCTTTTGTGATATTGTACTGAAGAAAATTTTCTTAAATATAATTCTAAAAGTGCAAAAATAATGTAAAAAATATGGCAAATTTAATTATACCCAAATTAAGATTTTTCTATTAAATACGGTACACAATAGGCAATTTAACAGAATGAAAATGGACTTGGGAAAATATATATACTATGTATTAACAAGGGACAATAATCTTAGATATTAATTAATATATACAACAAACAAATCAATAAACACAAGAAAATGGACACAAGAAAGGAATAAGCTATCTTCAGAAGGAGAAATCTATATAAGTAACAAATATGTGAAGACATGTCCAATTTCCATAGTAATAGAAAAATGCAAATTAAAAGAATAACAAGATGCCATTTTACAACCATCAGACTGGCAAAAGTTAGTGTAAATTGGGTAATACTACATGTGAATAAACAGAAATTCTCATGCATCACTCTTGGGAATGTAAGGGAAAAATCTCTGAAGAGTAATATGACTATATTTTGTAATAGTGATAGGTGCAAATTATGGACTGCTAGGACTACCTAGCAGACAGAGGCAACAATATTATATCTATGTAGATGCAGTTATATGTGTGTGTGTGTGTGTGTGTGTGTGTGTGTGTGTGTGTGTATAAAACTATATGTGTATAGTTTTACATTTAAAAGGAGGAAACTAAAGAATGCATATAACTCAATATTATTATTATTATTTTGAGTTGGAGTCTCACTCTGTTGTCCAGACTAGAGTACAGTGGCATAACCACGGCTCACTGCAGCCTCAACTTTTGGAGCTCAGGAGTTCCTTCTGCCTCAGCCTCTTGAGTAGCTGGGACTACAGGCCCATGCCACCATGCCCAGCTAATTTTTAAATTTTTTTGTAAAGATGAGGTCTTGCTATGTTGCCAAAGCTTGTCTTGAACTCCTGGACTCAAAATAATCCTCTTGCCTTGGCCTCCCAAAGTGCTAGGATTACAGGCATGAGCCAATATTATTTATAGATATTATTTACTGACCTAGCTCAATATTATTTATATAAATTGAAATCACACTCACATATCTTTTCCAGGACTCATATAGACTCATATATGTTAGCATATTAGCTCAACGTATTAATTCAACAATTAATGCCTAAGAGGAAGTAAGAGTGTGGGTAGGTTGTGGTGGGGAAAAATACAGAAATCAAACAAAACAAGGGCTTTGCATACATTGATGATGATAGCCTGACTCTGGAGAATTGTACTCAACACGCTTTATCTAAAGTCCAGGGGAAAAGCAACAACAAAACAAAGTAAGGAGTGGGCCACACAAGTCCACAAGAGTGAGTGCAGTCGGTGATGTGGTCTAAAGAGACTTCCTGAGATCTTAGAACCTGCATCCCGGGCCCTTTTAGGACTCCGTGGCAGGGGGTGACTTGAGAGGGCGCTTAGAGGGGCTGAACCAATATATCCTTAGCTCAAACCTGATTTTTGAGATTCTTTCTGCAAGCCCTATACCCTAGGGAAGTGTTTATGAAATGGGAATAATTTGATACTAAAATATAAGAATTGCTAGGTTAGTGCTCACCACGATGGCATGTGGACTTAGTAGCAATATTATAGAGAGTAATTTGTAGAGAGCTTACCAGGCCTTTTTTTCCAAAAAAGAACCCTTTGAGAAAAAGGTACAGAATGCACACCTCTATCTAGGCCTCTTGCAGTGGTTCATCGGACAGATCTCTTATGAGTTCCACTATTTTGACTGTATGCCCTTCATATTAGAGCAGTGTGTTCTGAGACTCAGCATGCAGGAGGTGACACGGGCATTAGCCTTGGTCCAAAGCTTTGCACCAGACTTGGTATCCAATCATAAATTAGTCCCCAAGGGGACATGAAACTATCCCAGTAATTTGTTCTGACAAATGCAGAATTAGACATTTCCAGGTCACTTGGTGCTCAGTGTGGCTCAATTAGACACACCCAAATCCGCAGGCATCTGGCTTGTGGTAGTTTTGGAGAGCAGGCTGGTGTGAGAGAAAGAGAGAAGTCACTGAGACAACTCTATGCAGCTGGGAGACAGGAAGTTATAAACACGGTGCTCCTCCCTAGCCTGGCTTTGGGACAGAGTCCCTGTCTGCACCATTTGATACAGCCAATTCGCTAATGATCTCTTAGATGGGCATAGACATTCCAAAAGAAATGGATTTGCTTCTCCTCTCTTTTTTTTTATCTTTCTTCCTCCCCCCCCCCCTTCTTTCCTTTTCTTTTTGAATTGGGGTCTCACTCTATCACCCAGGCTGGAATGCAGTGACATGATCACAACTCACCACAGCCTCAATCTCCTGGGCTCAGGTGATCTTTCTGCCTCAGTCTCCCAAGTTGCTGGAGCTATAGGCATGTGCCACCATGCCCGACTAATTTTTTGATTTTTTATGGTCTTTCCATGTTGCCCAGGTTGGTCTTGAATTACTGGGCTCAGGTGATCCTCCCACTGTCGCTCCCAAAGTGCTGGGTTTACAGATGTGAGCCACTCCATCCAGCCTATTTTCTATTTAATATAGATTCCAAGGTGCCATTATGAAAAAGCACTTCTATCAATTATATCACATCTCATTATTTTTTTATTTCAAAACTCAAATTTGTTTTGTCTCTGCCATTTTATTTTCAGAAGTTTCGCACGATCCACCACACAGCATGGATTATTGTATTTCTTACAATTTTATATATTCCAGACAACTCCTAATGGTTTGCATAAATATCACACCTGGCTTGCACTAAATGAAACGGTGTAGTCATTTTAAATGCAGCTTAGTCCCCACTGCATTTCTGTCTCCTACATTCTGTTTTGATTTTAGTGGTTTCATTTATTTAGCTCAACTTATTTAGGATTAAATAAATAAAGGGTTTTGTCTCTTTCTTCACTATCAAATACCATGCTAAGAAATATTTCTATATTATCAACTTTTCTTCCAGCTTTCTGACAAAAGTAAGATTTTTCAGGCAATCTGAATAGTCCTGGAACCCAAAGTGGCACAACTTGCTTATTGATGGGATGGCTACAGAAAAATTTTGCTCACAGTCCTCAAGTACTTGGCAGAAGGGAAGAGGCTGTTCCTGCTGGGAACAGTAGCTAAGGGAAGGTTGTCTGAATTGTTTTTTGTTGTTTTACATCTTCCTTCAGAAATTTTGAGTCCATTGTGTCTGTTAATAATAACCCCTTCTCAGTTCATTCAGGACAATGTGGGATGAGATTCTTTCCTCTGGAAAAACTTTAGAGCACATCAGAACAATCTTCTAACAAAGAGCTTCGAGAAAGATATTTGGCAGGTGTTAACATTTTTCCCCTTCTCAGTATTTATTCTTCTAGAATAGATTTGTTTTATTCTTCTAGGGAAAAAAGGAACATAGATATTCTTGTAACTTACAAACAATGGTTACAGTTTATTAACTTCCTTTTGTTACCCAAGGATGAGAAAAATACATTTTTCTTTTTTTTTTTTTTTAACAGAGTTTCTCTGACATCACCTGAAACAGCACTGGAATGAGACAAATACTAACATGGCCATGTTAGGTTGTCCCAGGATTTCCAAGGATTTCTTCTAATATTCTAGATTGATAGTATCAGGTGATAACTAATATCTGAAAAATTCTTTGATATAGACTATCCTCTTATTTGATCTGTTAAGGCCAGATAAAGATGGATAGTTAATGATTGTCTGTCTTGACAACTGTGTAATATAATAACAAACTCCCAAGTCCATTAAGTGCAGAATATTTAGGCAAGAGAGTCTTTACTCCAGGAGTCCAGAAATTACTATTTATTGATCTCAGATTACCCACAGGTTTGTCCAACATATTTGACTTGTTGCTGTGTTCACCTAATTTTCAACTTTAGAATTGTTTATCTTATATTTCTTATTTCTTATTACAACGAATAAGATTCTTCTGATTGAGTCTGATCTAAATTGAGAGTCTAAAAATGGAGCTTCCCTTTGAACATTTTCAATGAAAAACAACTCACTACCTATTAAAGTAGACCACCCCATCTCCTGACAAAGTTCAGATTTTTGGAAAGTTTTTCTAATATTGAACGAACACCTTTACTCCTGTGTTCTTATTCCCTCGGGGCACATGGAAAAATTCTAGTCCTTCTTCCACCCAACAGCATCTATCAGAAGCTTCCTGAGTTTTCTGTTCCCTGTTGGAGACATGGTTTACATGTATTCATCCTAGTCTTTATCTTCTGAATTTACTCCATGTTCTTCTATGAAGTCTGTCTTCCATCTCAAAGCTTTTCTTGGATTAAACTTCTCAATCAAACCACACAAATCATGATTTTCTGGCCACATCCTTTAAAGTAACTTCCCTTTGGCTTTGGCAATACTATCTAAATATATTTCTTTTATTTGCTAGTGTGATCAATGCCTTAGCTAGACTCTTTTAGGTTTCAAGAAGCAAAGGCAGACAAACTCAGGAGTTCAGCCAATTGGGGAAATAAGGGAAACTCAGACGACCAAGGCCACAGCAGCAGCTCTGGGCCACTGCAGGAAGTCCAGGAGATATCCCCTCAGAAGCAGACACCTGTGTCCCTTTCTCTGCTGCCTGGTCACCATGGAGGCTCAGAGAGTCTCTGACTTACATTGCTCCGGCTTCCTGATGGCTCAGTGTTCTTTTTGTCTTCTATTCCTTCTCTTGCTTCTATTGCTTTGAGATTTCTATGTCCTGCTCCCTCTCTATGTAGTTTTTTGGATTGAGATGAAGACATTTAGGTCAGAATATGTGTAGGCTGCTCTCTCCATCCCACTCTGAATTTCAAAATAAATGCCATGTGAAGTTTCAAAATAAAGTTTTGCTTAAGCAAGGTGAACAATTTCTAGGGCTTTGCTATACAACACAGTATCTGTAGTCAACAACAATGTATTGTACAATAATGTATTGCACACTTGGAAATTAGGAAAGAGAGTAAATCTCCTCTTGTGTTCTTACTACAGTAAAATAAAATTGAAAATATGTATACAGTAGAGATTAAACAGATATTCAGAATAAAAAAGATAAATATACATGTCTAGAAAAAGTTATCATTTTTTTCTATAATGATAACCTTAATGTAATCATCAATTCTATTTTTTTTTTTTTTCAGTTGGGGTCGCATTCTGTCTCCCAGGCTGGAGGTCAGTGGCATGATCACAGCTCATCATAGCCTCAACTTCCTGGGCTCAAGCGCTCCTTCCGTCTCAGCCTCCTGAGTTGCTGGGAGTACAGGTGTGTGCTACCATGCCTGGCTAAATTTTTAATTTTTTTGTAAAAACGAGGTCTTGCTATGTTGCTTAGGCTAGTCTCGAACTCCTAGGCTCACCTCATCCTCTCAGAATGCTGGGATTACAAGCATCAAGCCACTGGGCCTGGCTGATCAATTCTTTACAAAATAAGTTGGTACTCTTGTGATTAGATATGGACTTTGCCTATTTGGTAAACAGAATGTTTTTATTCCTTCTAACAACTGCTAATTATTTTTTCTTTTATTTTTAATCCTGTACTCTCAAATTGTCTAAACAGTGAGATCTGATTAGACCACAATTGTGCCTATTTGGTGGGCCCCTGAGGCCGGCTTCTTCACAGGTTGCTCTTCAAGCAGGTGTGTCTCCTTGGGCCAAGCAGCTGTAACAAGCTGCAGGGTTATGTGGTACCAAGTTGCTAACTGGGTGGGTGATGCTGAAACCCTAGAGTAGGTGGTGGGCCTGGCAGATAGCTTGCATGACTGTTCAGTACATATATGTATACAAACCACTGCTCATTGTCACAAGTCACACCACAGTTAATTTTTTCACTTGGGAATAATGCACTCATTTAAGTCCAATGAAGTCCTAGTGAGCACTGGTCTTCACAGACCAGCACTCCCAAAAGCTGTGTGGCCCTGACTACAACTCTGTAGGTGACAATGGGAGAAGCCCCTGGCTTTCTCCCTACAGGAGGCCTGTACCCTCCTCATAGCTAAACCTGTGAGTATGTGGGGGAGGGTATCAGCCAGGGATCTTTGGAGGGTGCTGGGAATTCTATAACTTTATTTTGATTAAGGATTCTGATGACATTCGTTTAGATGCACCCATCTATTTTTGCTCCATTCTTCTTATTGTTTTTTTCAAAGAGATGAGATTTGTGTGTAGAAATAGCCCATGAATTCTTTGCATGAAAACAGACATTGAAACACAGGCAGACAGACCTTTGAGAGCCATCTGAGGGACTCTAATCTACCCCGTTGCTCTCTCATGCTTATCCAGAGAGTCCCTTTTCTGGTCAGATTTGAGCTGTCCTGGCCACTTTTGTTTGGCCCTTGGGTCTTCCCTTTTTGTTGCAGGATGCCCATGACAGCTGATATTTGTAGCAGGACAACCTGTCAAGTCACCCAATTGCAGACAGCTTGTTTCCAGAGATTTGGAAGAGGCTGGCAGAGTAGGGAAGGAAAGAGGGTTGTTTTTATTTTCTTGCCCAGGAGTAATTGCAAGGAAAGGTGATGCTCTGGGCATTTCCCACCAGCAGCAGATGTCATTGCTTGCGGGGAAGAAGCCACTCCTCCCCTTCCCTATTGCCTTTCCCCTCCTGAAACACAAGGCGATAAAATTATATCAAGCATTGCTCCTTTTTACATCAAAAGTGTTCTTGAGTTTAAATCATGGATTCTAATGGCTCTTAAGAAGAGTACCCGAGGGCTTCCAAATGCTGCCAGACAGCAGGGGAGTGGGGCAGGGAGCCAGGCCCTGCTTCCCACCGAGATAACGCCTGTGGGGGGGTTGAGGCCTGAGTCTTTTCTGTGCAGCGGGAGACTAGCCATATGTGTCTCAACTCCAGGTTTTCCTCAACTTCCTGAAGCTAGTTTTTATGTTTGATTGGATTCCCTGCCCAGGGTTGGCTCTGGAATCTCATTAGGCCCTTTGGATGGCTTGGCCTCCATGAAAGAGACATATTCCAGGCCCAGGTCTGTGGCTTGTGTCCTGTGACACCTTGGGACTCGGACACCCCAGGGGCAAGGCTTAGACTGGACAAGTTACTGGTTTATAAGTGCCTCTGAGGAGGCGGGGAGAGATGAGGAGAAAGGGAGAGGGAGAAGAGAGAATCTGCCAGAAATTAAATGCAGACAGCTTGCTCCTTAGATCAGCCAAGGCTCTCTGGAGCAAGATCGGGTTCAGTTCTGTTGCCTGCTCCCAGAGGAGCAGAACTAAATTTAGAATCTCTCTTTCAGGCTTCTCTCCGTCTTGTAGTGTTTCAGTGTCTCACTTTCCCTCAACGTCTGCTGGACATCTGTCCATCCGCTCACTTAGACTCCCACCCAACAAACCAATTTAGAACTTCTACTATGTGCTCATGTTGTGCCACATGCTGGGTGAAGAGCCAAACAAAATACAGTCTCTATTTCTATGATGAGGCTCCTACACATGACAAAACTCCAGAATCCTCTTGAGAGTTTTACCTATTGTATCGGAAACACCAGATGTGAAGTCTGGGCATCTGTATGTTTTAAAAATTCTCCAGGTTGTGGAGAAAAGGAGCACTCATGCACAGCTGGGGTGACTATAAAGTAGTTCAGCCCCTGTGGACAGCAGTTTTGCGATTTCTCAAATAACTGAAAATGGACGTATTAACACCATTCAACACAACAGTCCCATTATGGGGTATTCACCCAAAGGAACATAATTGTTCTACTAAAAAGTCACTTACACATGTGTGTTTATCACAGCACTATTCACAATAGCAAAGCCATGGAACCAACTTGGGTGCCCATAATGGTTGACTGGATAAAGAAAATATGGTACATATATACCATGGAATACTATGCAGACATAAAAAGAATGAAATCGTGTCATTTGTAGCAACATGGATGCAGCACGAGGCTATTATTCTAAGTGAACTAATGCAGAGACAGAAAATCAAATGCCACATGTTCTCACTTATAAGTACATTTCCATCCTGCTTTGCAGTATTTAAAAGCACAAATACAGGGGCTGCCAAAGATATATACACATTTTAAGTATGATGTTTACCCAAATGATGGTGTTAATCAAATGAATGCCAGTGTCACCATGCGACAGGCTGGACAATCAAAGAAAATGGCGGAAGCATGGTTGAGTAAATGTCATTCTACACATTGCTACAGTAATTCAACTCAACTTTGAAAAGTGATACATAGATAACATTACTTAAAATGTGCATACATTTTTTTGGCATCCCGTATGTTAAATGATTGCTAAACACTGGGTATGCATGGACATAAAGATGGAAACAATAGACACTGGGGCCTCCAAAAAGGAAGGGAGGAGGAGAGTAAAGGTTGGAAAACTACCTATTGGGTGCCATGATCACTATTTGGGTTCATTAGAAGCCTAAACTTCACCATCATGCAATATACCTATGTAAGTAACCTACACACATACATCCTAAAGTTAAAACTTAGAAAAAAAAGCTGGGCTTGGTGGCTCAAGCCTATAATCCTAGCACTTTGGGAGGCCGAGGTGAGAGGATTGCCTGAGACCAGGGGTTTGAGACCAGCCTGAGCAACATGGTGAGACCTTGCCTCTACAACAAATCAAAAAATTAACCGGGAGTGGTAGCGCATGCTTGTAGTTCCAGTTACTTGGAAGGCTGAGGTGGAAGGATCTCTGGAGCCCAGCAGGTTGATGCTGTGGTGGCCGTGAGTGTGTCACTGTACTCCAACCTGGGTGATGGAGTAAGACTCCAATTCAATTTTTTAAAAATTAGAAAAAAGAAATCAAAGCT
The DNA here is from genome assembly GCF_000164805.1 of Carlito syrichta. NCBI lineage: Eukaryota > Metazoa > Chordata > Mammalia > Primates > Tarsiidae > Carlito > Carlito syrichta. The sequence continues at coordinate 38,831 of NW_007249645.1, forward strand.
CCCCAGGTGATTTTAATGTTTGAGAACCACTTGAGGGGAGGCAGTTACAGTCAGAAGGTAGATAAATGACAAGTGCTATTTGAACCTCTGAACAAAGCAGGGTGACATGGAATAGTCTCTTACTTAAAGGATGAGTGGTTTTCCATGTAAGATGTTGGTGCAAGGAGATTCTAACCACAGGAGATAGCACTCACAAAAGCATCAAGGTATTCGTGAAACAGTGTAAGAAGTTCGGTGTTGATGGAAGGTGGAGTACCCCTAGGACACACAAGCAATGAATCTGGTATTGGGGCACACAAAAGTATGTTTCAAGGGAAAGTCAATGGCTTGAGTTTGGGATTTCCAGAAGATGCTTCAGCCCAGACCTCAGTGGTGTCCCTGGGTATCCCCAGGAACTTGTAGGACCTGGGAACCCACTTTAGACATAGCTTTTGGAAGACCCTCATATCATGTCCAGACAGAGTCCTTTTGAGGTTGACTCTGCTGTGGGTGCAAGTTGTGGGGTAAAGTACCTTATAAAATACAACACCCTCTGCTCTCATTGGTTGGCCGAGGCCACAAATGTGGCAAGGCTGTTGACTGAGTGCTTCTGCCCAGTCATGCTCCATAGAAAGAGCTGTTGCTCAGACACGGATCCATTCACTCATTTATTTGGCAAACACTTTTTGAGCCTCTGCTGGGTGCCAGGTATGTGCTTGACTTGATGGTGAAAGCTTCTCTCCTTGACCAAACTCTAATCAGACTCCTCTGACTCTCTTCTCAACCAGTCCCTGACTTTTAGACTTCCATGTCGATCTCTGTGTTGTCTAATTTTACCAAAAACCCTGCTAAGTAGGTTTAACCAGAAGCTCTCACCCTCGACATCAGAGCATCCTCGGTTCCTCCTCCTCCTCCACCATCCCCCAGATGATGTCTGGTTACCCTGGCCTGTATTCAGCAAGGACCCAGTTAAGCTAACCCCCTTATTCCTATTGTTTCCTCCTAATAATTTTTCATCCGTTGACTACCTCCCCTGCTTTGGCTATACATTCTCATTTTTTCCTTGCTGTATTCAGAGTTGAGCCCAACCTCTCTCTCCTATTGCAAAACCATTGCAGCAGTCCCTACACCTATCACAGCGTCTTGAACAAAGTCTACCTCACCATCTTTAACAACTATCATAAATAATCTTTTCTTTAACAGTGGGCATGAGGTTGAGCAAGACAATTCCCTGGGTATGTGCCAGCTTCTGCCATTGATGCTATTTTTAAAGCTCTGTGTCCCGTCCTGTATTTTTCTTTCTCTCAGAGCAAAACAGGATAAATATCTTGCCACTTCTCCAAAAATGAGCTATGAGTTGAATAAACTCAAATGAGCAAAGAAAATCAGAAGAATCCATTTTTACTGACTCTATTCTTCCACTAAGTGTTTTAATGTTGTATTTAGGGTATAAGTCATTCCCCAGGAGAGCTCTGCTTGAGAACAGTTGGTTGAACAAAGTCTCTAGATCTGAATTATCTTTTGGGATAACAAAGCTTTTGATGAGTAATGATAATGATAATAAAGATGCACTGGAAAATGCCTTGTGTTCAAAGACGAAAAAAATTTCAGACATTTTTATGCTATGTCTGGTCTCTATACAAAACCCTGTCAGCTTCATGCTGTTTTCAGTCAATTTCACAGTGGGGGAAGAGAGACAGGCTGCTGGCTTAGGAGAAACAAGTTCAAAATAGGTAGTACAATTGCTGAAAACACTCCCTCAAAAGGGGAGCTTTTTAGCTGTAGCTAAATATATGGAAATAAAAAGCAAATAGAGGTATGGGTACATTATAGGGGTTGAGGATTGATCATACTGGGAAGTGCAGACCCCAGGAGGTTTGTGATGCTGCCTTTTGGAAGAATAACAGGCAACTTTATGCCACCAAATTGACTATAAGTTTGCAGAATGCAAGCATTCCCATCCTTCCAGGTTTCGAAGAGAGCTTTACCCAAAGTCAGCGTTCATACTGGGCGCCTTGGGGTAAGGGTAAGATCTATTCAGCAAGGAGACCTGAAACTTGGTTCCAGCTCTGTCACTACTTGGTACTCATGGCAGTTCTCAATGAACAGTGATTGAATGAATAATTTGCATGCATGTTATTAATTTTAATGTTAACAAATACTCTAAGGCTATGATGATCCTGGCCGGATGACCATTCTTCCAGAGTTCGTGATATTACCATAAACCCAGGAGGAAGTTAATTGAATCATTCTCCATTTTTGTGTCAAGATATTTTCTTTTTTCTTTCTTTCTTTTTTGAGAAAGCAGGATTTATTAAGAGGACAGAAATCTCCCACAGTGTGGGGAACCTGAGGGGGTTACCCAAGATATTTTCAAAGAAAGAGTAAAAACCAACACTTAGGCTGGGTGTGGTGGCTCACATCTATAATCCCAGTACTTTTTGAGGATGACATGAGTTTGAGTCCAGGAGTTCCAGACCAGTCTGGGCAACATGGGGAGACCTCATCTATACACAAAATCAAAAAAATTAGCTGAGCCTCTAGTTCCAACTACTTGGGAGACTGAGGTGGAAGGATGGCTTGAGCCCAGGAGGTGGAGGCTGCAGTGAGCCATGATCTTGCCACCACACTCCAACCTGGGTGAGAGAGTGAGACCCCAACTCAAAAAAAAAAAAAAAAAAGGAACCAACACTTGACCCTCATTTCCCTTAGGTATGCTCCAGACTTTCCAAAAGAGCTTCACAAAGGAAGGACACAGAGAGAGCTTGCTACTGCCCAGTTTGGTCAATGCACTGGAAGGCAGAGACAGCTATTTGAACTTGATGATGGACCACATTAAGATCTGAGACTTTGGTGCAATGGGGTGAATGGCAAAAGATGATGCAAGGTGGTGGAACTGGACAAGATGTCTGTGAGGGAGTGATTTTCCCTGGCACTATACCACAAAAATGGGGGGAGGCAAGAGATGTCAAAACTGCTGATCAATGAAAACAGGACTCTTTCCCGGCCACTGAACATCTGAAATGACCCTGCTACTGGGAGTTCCTTTCTGGCTCATATTATAAATATATGTATGGTGCTTTGTGTTTCTCCATCAACTAATGCAAGACACTGTTTCAAAGTGTATTGAAGGGCCAAGCACGGTCATTCACACCTATAATCCCAGTACTTTGGGAGGCCGAGGTGAGAGGATCGCTTGAGTTCAGGAATTCAAGGCCAACCTGAGCAGTATAGTGAGACCTTGTCTCTACAAAAACAAAATAAAACAGTCTATTGAAATATATGTTTGAATTATTTATTATCAATAAGAAAAGAAATCCTAAAGGGGAAAACTAATCCATAATCCCACTATACTAACAAATCAATTGTCTTTATTTTCCTTGTTCCTTTCTTCCCTTTTCCAGAACCATGTGTCAGTCATGTGTTCTGATAAGCCCAGTTGGTCATTTAGATCCTATGTGGTACAGTTGACACTGCCTTGTCACTACATGACTTCCTTTACTCTCTACTGGGATGTCCTACATTCCCAGTGCTCTGTCCATGTGTCAAAATGTTTGTGGCTACAGTTTGGGTCCCACTTTCTTTATCTTATGGGATCTTGGAAATCTGCTATCTCCAGCCTTTTCCAGACCCTTATTTTTCTTTCTTTCTTTCTTTCTTTTTTTTAATCAGGGTCTCAGTCTGTCATCCTGGCTGGAGTGCAGTGGAATCATCACGGCTCTCTGCAGCTTGACCTCCTGGGATCAGGAGTGAAAGGATGGACTAGAATGGGAAGACATTTTTTTATCTTGTTCTTTTTTTTTTTTGAGTTGGAGTCTCACTCTGTCGCCCAGACTGGAGTGCAGTGGCCGCTCCCGGCCACCGCAGCCTCGACCTGCTGGGCTCTGGCAATCCTTCCGCCTCAGCCTTCCAAGTAGCTGGAATTACAGGTGCGTGCTACCACGCCCGGCTGATTTTTTGATTTATTGTAGAGATGAGGTCTCGCTGACCAGGCGGGTCTCGAACCCGCGGGCTCAGGCAATCCACTCACCTCAGCCTCCCAAAGGCGCGGGATTACAGGCTGAGCCACCAAGCCCGGCTTTTATCTTGTTCTTAAATCCTGACACCATGATGAGAAAGTAGAAGCTATGACCTGGAGAAATTCATTTTTTTAATCTGGTTCCTAAACCCTAACACAATGATGAGAAAGTAGAGGCTATGTCCAGGAGAAATACATGCTCTAGGTAAAGATTAACTTTGCCAACTTAGTCTTTTCAGAAACATAGACTCCTTAAACATGACCAGTACCAGCCTATGGTAATTTGCCATTTTAGAAACTCAAATTTTTTTTTTTTTGAGTTGGAGTCTCACTCTGTTGCCCAGACTGGAGTGCAGTGGCCGCTCCTGGCCACCGCAGCCTCAACCTTCCGGCGATCCTTCCGCCTCAGCCTTCCAAGTAGCTGAAACTGCAGGAGCGCGCTACCACGCCCGGCTGATTTTTTAATTTTGTTGTAGAGATGAGGTCTCGCCAAGTTGCCCGGGCGGGTCTCAAACCCAAGGGCTCAGGCAATCCACTCACCTCAGCCTCCCAAGGCGCGGGATTACAGGCTGAGCCCGGCGAAACTCAAATTTCGTAAGCATGACCAGTATCAACCGGCCTGGTGACCAGGAGCCCCCTCAGGGTCTCCAAGATATCCACAAGTGGTCAACAAAGAAGTCACAGCAGTCACCTCTACCTGATTGCAACATCTCCAGGGGAAAGGATTTAAACCAGGGCTCGGGGTGGGTGGGTGGCGGCGGGGAGTGGTACAGGGCCACATCCATCTAGAGTGTAGGCCCACTTCCTGTCTGTGGAAAGTGAAACTTTCTTAAATAAATTTTTTCTTCTTTCCCCTCTTTGTGTGTTGCAAGTCTTTGCATCATTCGGATCTCTGGTTACTGGCGCGCCCCACCGGCAGGCTGGCTCCGGTGGTCCTCTCCATTCATCCAGTCACCCTCACCCTCTGTACCCTAACAAGGAGGTCCTTCCACCTCAATCTGCCAAGTTGCTGGGACTGCAGGCACATATCGCCATGCCCGCTAACTTTCTGATTATTTTGTAGACACGGGATCTTGCTATGTTGCCTGGTCTTCTGATTATTTTGTAGACACTGGTCTCAAACTCCCGGGCTCCAGCAATCCTCCCACTTCAGTCTCCCAGTGTGCTGGAATTACAGGTGTGAGTCACTGCGCCTGGCCAGGATCATTTTTCTTAAGCAATTTTTCTTAATTCTTAAGGTTAAATCCTATAATGGAATTGTAAATGAGAAACTTTGAATTTATTTTGGCTTTCAGCAAGATTAGATGGTAACTTGGACTTATCTGTAGTTTACTGGACTGGACAGGCCATCTTTATAGCACCCTTGCAGTATTTTAGCTTTGCCATGAAAAGGGTGCTGTTTCCCAAGTTATGAGCATGTGTGTCTGCCCCTGTCATGGGTTCTCTTTGTGGAGTTTTCTATTAGGGTTCTGTGAAAATAGAAGGGATATGGAGAATACCGTGTGACCCCTCCCTAAATAAAACATGCTGGGATTTATTTTAGGATATTTGTGTCTTCACATGTGATATTTACCATATTCTCCATGGTTTGGCAGGATTGCTTTTCTGCCTGTGTTAGTGTTTTAAAGAAATCTGGGGGAAAAAATATTTCTTTTTTCCCTCCAGATAGTATAGCACTGTGGCACTTGCATGAAGACATGTGAAATTAACCAGGCAGAGTCTGGGGAGGGAAAATTCCTTGTCTAGTCCCTGGTCAGTCACAGTGTGAGCTCACCTCGAATGGTGGTGAGTGGGTTCTGTGAGGTTCTGCAAGGTCAAGGTGGCAGCAGACATTCCTTAGCTGAGAGGAAAGTTCGAGAGATATTGGCAAAGCTGAGAAGTCATTGCCTGGAAGCTGGACACCTCTGTAATAGAGCCACACCTTCCCCTGGGGACAAAACCACAGAAACTGACACTAGCTTTCACTCTATCAGAGGGGGCAATAGTGGGTGGGGAAAGGTTGGTTAGACATGTCATCAGAAAAGTAAAAGGCAGTCACAATTGAAAGGCACCTACACACAAAAGAGTTACCTTCTTCCTCTTTTCCCCTGCTTCCTTCACCCTCTGGCTTTTAGAAATAAGCAAGCATGAAAGCCAAAGCCATGTTAAAACTAATGAACAGTTTATATGTATGATAGATATTCAAATAAACACAGACAAGTTAGCAGATTGCCAGATAACAAAATTAGGTCCACCTTAATGACTTCATTTTAACCTAGTTACCTATTTAAAGACCCTGTCTCTGAATACAACCACATTCCAAGGTACTGGGGTTCAACATCTGAATTTTGGAGGGCCACAATTCAGCCTAGCCTCAAAATTTAAAAACTCTTGAAATTCAAGAGTGAGAACTTTGAATTCAGGAATATCTTTACAAAGGAAGAAAAAAATAAGACGAACAAATCAGGCTCCATGAATTATTAGTTTATTTTGTACATCACACAACTCTCATTATTTATTTATCAATTTAATGGCATAGAAATCCTCCTGTAATTAGTTTTCTAGAGTTGCCATCAAAGTATCACAGGCTGAGTGGCTTATACAGCAGCAATTTATTTTCTCACAGTTCTGGAGACTGGAAGTCCAAGATCAAGGTGGAGGCAGGTTAGTTTCCCCTGAGACCTTCCTTCTGGGCTAGCAGATGGCCGCCTTCTCCCTGTGTCCTCACATGGTCTTCCCTCCGTTTGCGCCTATGTCCTAATCTCCCCCACTTACAAGGACACCAGTCATATTGGATTAGGTCTCACCCTAATGACCTCATCTTAACTTAATTACGTCTTCAAAGACTATCTCTAAATACAGTCACATTCTTAGGTACTGGGACTTAGGACTTCAACATGTGAAATTTGGAGGGTCACAATTCAGCCTGACACAATTCTTCATGAGATTTTTGGAAAACATTCGAAAACTATGCGGTTTTCCTGGGAGGGAAAATATTTTTTAAAAGTCTGAGTTCCTACTATGCATTTGTCCAGAACTTGCTAGGTTCAACATGGGACTCAAATGGAGAAGTTGAAGCTCTTTTCAAAAGAAAGTTAAAGTAAGGTGGAAGACAGAAATAACTTAAAATGTGAAAATGGAAAAGGTGCTTTACAAACAATCTGTTAAACTAAATGTCAATTATCAAAGAGGAGAGACTCGTGGGGGTTGGAGTTTTCAAGGCCTGTTATGTGAAAGAGGTGGACTTTAAGCTGAAACACGGATAACATGCTTCCGTACTCCTTCTTTCCTTCTTTCTGTTTTTTTGAGTTGGAATCTCACTCCGTTGCCCAGACTGGAGTGCAGTGGCACGCTCCTGGCCACCACAGCCTCGACCTGCTGGGCTTGGGCGATCCTTTCGCCTCAGCATTCCAAGTAGCTGGAACTACTGGCACGTGCTACCACACCCAGCTAATTTTTGATTTATTGTAGAGATGAGGACCGCCAAGTTGCCCGGGTGGGTCTCGAACCCGCGGGTTCAGGCAATCCACTCACCTCAGCCACCCAAGGCGTGGGATTACAGGCTGAGCCACCAAGCCTGGCTTCCCCCTTCTTTCTTAAGTTCAATCATTTACATATCTGTACCTGCATCTTTTAGTTAGAAGCAACACACCAGGATCTGGTGATTCCTATCTGGCTATTAAAGAGGGAAGAAAGTTTGGTTCTCCCGTCTCTACTTCCTTTTCCTCTTTTTAAAAGATATATTTATTTACTTATTTGGTTTATTTTTTGAGTTGGGGTTTTACTCTGTTGCTCAAGCTAGAGTGCAGTGGCATGATCACAGCTCTTCAAAGCCTCGACCTTCTGGGCTCAGGCGATCCTTCCATCTCAGCCTCCTGAGTAGCTGAGAACAGAGGCGCACACCACCATGACCGGCTAATTTTTTTTTCTTGGTAGAAATGAGGTCTTGCTATGTTGTTCAGTCTGGTCTCAAAATCCTGGACTCCAAGCAATCCTCCTGGCTAACCTCCCAAAGTGCTGGAATTACAGGCATGAGCCACTGCATTTGATCTCCTTTTCCTCTTGTGGCTTAAATTGTCCTTATCTCTCTTTCTTTCCGTAAAAGAAATAGCATAATTAATCTGATTGTGGTACTCCTTACCCAGTCATCCCAACACAATGTCTTTCCAGTCATCACACTGTACACCTTAAATGTATACAATTTTTATGTCAATAATACCTCAATAAAGATGAAAAATAAAGTAAATAAAAAATAAAACCATAGAACAGTACCCACTTCCAAAACACTCTTTTACTTACTTTATTTACTTATTTATTTTTGAATTTTAATATGTATTTTTTATTTTAAAATTGTGGGGGACAGTTAAGGGTGAGGTATATAAATATACATCGTGCAGATACCCTTGTTGATGAGGTGTGCCCCCCTGTCCCCAGACAGATATTGACTACCATTAATCCCACTTCCCTTCCCCTCCCTGCACCCCCCATAGTTTCCCGCCACTGTCAATGCTTTCTTATAGAATTATGGTAGTTGTTCAAGGTTCACTTATGAGTAAGAGCATCTGATAATCAGATCTTTGTTTCTGTGAGAGATCACTCAATATTATAGACTCTAGTTCCATCCAGGCTGCTGCAAAATTCATGATTTTGTTCTTTTTTATGGCTGTATAGTATTCCATTGTGTATATGTACCACATTTTAAAAATCCAGACCTCTTTTGATGGACAGAATGGTTGGTTCCATGATTTTGCTATTGTGAACAATGCTGCGATAAACATACGTGTGCAGGCATCTTTTTTTTTTTTTTGAGTTGGAGTCTCACTCTGTCGCCCAGACGGAGTGCAGTGGCCGCTTCTGGCCACCGCAGCCTCTATCTGCTGGACTCAGGTGATCCTTCCCCTCAGCCTTCCAGGTAGCCAGAATTACAGGCATATGCTACCACGCCCGGCTGATTTTTTGATTTATTGTAGAGATGAGGTCTCGCTGCCCAGGTGGGTCTCGAACCCGCGGGCTCAGGCAATCCACTCACCTCAGCCTCCCAAAGGCGTGGGATTACAGGCTGAGCCACCGAGCCTGGCTCAGGCATCTTTTTTATAGAGTGATTTGAGTTCTTCAGGATATATTCCCAGTAGGTGGATTGTGGGATCATATAGAAGGTCGATTTTTAGAGCTTTTAGGAATCGCCACACTGATTTCCACAGAGGTTGTACTAGTTTACACTCCCACCAACAGTATAGAAGTGTTTCCTTTTTGCCATATCCTCTCCAGCATCTATTATTTTTTGAGTTATTGATAATGGCCATTCTGACTGGAGTTAGGTGGTATCTCAGTGTAGTTTTAATTTGCATCTCCTTGATGACAAGTGAGATTGAGCATTTCTTCATGTATCTGTTGGCCACTCATATGTCTTCTTTTGAGAAGTGTCTGTTCATATTTTTTGCCCACTTTGTAATGGGTTTTTTTTTTTTTTCTTTTCAGCACGTTTGAGTTCCTTGTAGATCCTTGATGTTAGGGCTTTGTCAGACATGGAGTTGGCAAATACTTTTTCCCAGTCTGTGGGCTGTCTCCCTGCTCCCTTGATGGTTTCTTTGGCTTTGCCGAAGCTTGTCAGTTTAATGAGGTCCCACTTGTCTATCTTATCTCTTATGGCCTGTGCATTTAGGGTTTTGCTCAGGAATTGGATGCCAGTTCCAACTTCCATAAGGGTATGTCCTGCATTTTCTAAAGTTCTTATGGTTTGAGGTTTTACATTTAGGTCTCTGATCCATTTAGAGTTAATATTTGTGTATGGGGATAGATAGGGGTCCTGTTTGAATATTCTGCATGTGGTCAGCCAGTTTTCCCAGCACCATTTACTGAATAGGTTATCCTCTCCCCAGTGGTGGGTGGTGGAGGCTTTGTTGAAGATGAGTTGGTTGAGAAATTGAGGTTTTGCTTCTGGAATCTCAATTCTATTCCATTGGTCTATATGTCTGTTCCTGTACTAATACCAGACTGTTTTGATTATTGTAGCTTTATAGTAAAGTTTAAAGTCTGGTAGCATGATACGTCCTGTTTTGTTTTGGTTTTTTTGCTGAGGATTGTTCTGGCTATTCTTGGTTGTTTTTGTTTCCATATGAATTCCTGTATTGTCTTTTCTAGATCTGAGAAGAATGCTGGTAATTTGATGGGTATTGCATTAAATCTGTAGATTGCCTTAGGTAAGATGGACATCTTCACAATGTTGATTCTTCCAATCCATGAGCATGGGATATTTTTCCACTTATTTGTGTCATCTTTTATTTCTTTGAGCAGTGTTTTATAGTTTTTATTGTAAAGGTCTTTCACATCTCTGGTTAGGAAGATGCCAAGGTATTTCATT
>NW_007249645.1:49274-49907 GCF_000164805.1 Carlito syrichta
TAAAGAAATGCGATTGTCTTTGCACATTTATTTTATACCCTTAGACTTTGCCAAAGTCCTTTATCAGTGCAAGGAGGTTTTTGACAGATTCTCTTGACTTTTCAAGGTATAAAATCATGTCGTCTGCAAAGAGAGATATCTTGACTTCCTCTTTTCCTATTGGATACTCCTGATCACCTTCTTTTTTCTGATTGCTCTAGCTAGGACTTCCAATACTATATTGCACGGTAGGAGCGAGAGTGGGCATCCTTGCCTTGTTCCAGTTTTCAGGGGAAACGGTTCCAATTATTGTCTGTTTAGGAGTATGCTGGCTGTGGGTTTCTTGTAGATGGCTTTTACTATTTTGACATATCTTCCATGTATGTCTAGATGTTCAAGAGTTTTCATCAAGAAAAGGTGCTGGATTTTATCAAAAACTTTTTCTGCATCTGATGATATAAACATGTGGTTTTTGTTTTGATGTCTGTTGATGTATTTAATTACATTTATGGTCTTATGAATCTTGAGCTAGCCTTGCGTCCTAGGGATGAAGCCTACTTGGTCATGATGGATGGTTTTTGAGGTGTGTTGTTGAATCCAGTTTGCTAGGATCTTGTTGAGAATTTTAGCATCTATGTTCATCAAAGATATTGG
>NW_007249645.1:50065-74558 GCF_000164805.1 Carlito syrichta
ATTTCTTCAAGGTCAGATGTGACTTCATCTTTTGTGTTTCTGATTGTGCTTATTTGGGCTCCCCCCCCCGCTCTTTTTCTTTGTCAGTCTAAGTAGGGGACCATCGATCTTGTTTATCCTTTCAAAGAACCAGCTTTTTGTTTCGTTGATTTTTTGTATTATCTTTTTGTCTTCTGTGTCTTGGATTTGGGTGTTTATTTTGGTGACCTGGATTCTTCTGCTGAAGTTAGGGTTTTGGTGGTCTTCCTTTTCTTTTATTTCTTTTCTTTTCTTTTTTTTTTTAGTTGGAGTCTCACTCTGTCACCCAGACTGGAGTGCAGTGGCTGTTCCCGGACACTGCAGCCTTGACCTGCTGGGCTCCGGCAATCCTTCCACCTCAGCCTTCCGAGTAGTTGGAATTACAGGCATGTGCTACCACACCCAGCTGATTTTTTGGTTTATCATAGAGATGAGGCCTCGCCAAGTTGCCCAGGCGGGTCTTGAACCCGTGGGCTCAGGCAATCCACTCACATCAGCTTCCCAAAGCACAGGATTATAGGCTGAGCCACCGAGTCTGGCTGGTCTTGCTTTTTCAGCTTCCTTAGATGACTTGATAGGCTGTTAATTTGTGATCCTTCCATTTTCTTCATGTGTGTTTGTAGAGATATGAATTCCCCTCTTGCTATAGCTTTCATGGCATTCCAGAGATTTTGGTAAGATGTCTCTTCATTTTCATTTGTTTCCAGGTATCTTTTAATCTTTGTTTTGATTTCATCTTTAATCCAGGAGTTGTTTAGCATCATGCTACTTAGTGTCCATGTCTTTGTGGGTTTTGGGGGAAGCTTCTTGGTGTTGATGTTTATTTTTATTCCACTGTGGTCTGAGAAGGTGCATGGTAAAATTTCGATCTTTTGAAATTTGTTTATGCTTGATTTATGGACAAGAATGTGGTTGATCTTAGAGTATGCTCTATGTGGTAATGAGTGAAATGTATATTCTGTGGTCATTGGGTGGAGTGTTCTGTAGATATCAGTTAAGCCCATTTGGTCAAGAGTCACATTGAGGTTCCAGATCTCATTGCTGATTTTTTGTCCTGATGATCTGTCTGGGGCTGTGAGTGGGGTATTAAAGTCCCCAGTTATGACAGTGTTAGAGTCAATATCTTTTTTGAGTTTACCTAGAAGCTGCTTTATGAAAGTTGGCGCTCCTATGTTAGGTGCATATATGTTTAGGATGGATATTTCTTATTGATGGATTGAACCTTTTATCATTATGTAGTGGCCTTCTGTATCTTTTTTAATTTTTGATAGCTTAAAGGGTATTTTGTCTAAGATTAAGATCGCAACCCCTTTTTTTGTGTGTTCCATTTGACTGAAAATTTGTTTCCCATCCTCTTTGAGTCTCTGAATGTCCTTTCTAGTGAGATGAGTCTCTTAGGCAGTATATTGTTGCCTGGTGATATTTTATCCATTTTGCCATTCTATGTCTTTTCATTGGTGCCTTTAGCCCATTCACATTCAGACTAATTATTGAAATGTGAGAGTTGATCCTTATCATAAGGTTCTTATAGAGTTGTTGTTGTTGTTCCTGTTTGTTTGCTGTCTGTCTTTTGGTTTGGGGGTTAGTTCATGTGTGTTTTTAATCTTTTTCCTGTACTCTTGTGAAGAATGTTGTTGTTCTTTTTTCCTTTTCTTCTGTGTTTAATACTTTCTTAAGTGTTTCTTGTAGAGGTGGTCTGGTGGCAATGTAAGTTCTTAGGGATTGGATATCTGGGAAAGATTTTAATTCTCCCTCACTGATGAAGTTTAGCTTGATTGGGTAGGTTATTCTTGGTTGAAATTGTTTATCTTTTAGAACTTTGAAGATAAGGCTCCAAGCTCTCCTAGCCTGAAGGGTTTCTGTAGATAAATTTGCTGCTATTCTAATTGGTCTTCCATGGTAGGTAATCTGACCTTTTTCTCTTGCTGGCTTTAGGATTTTTTCTTTTATACCTACTTTGTTTAGGCAAATTATTATGTGTCTGGGAGTTGGTCTTCTCATTTGTTTGTCTTGCAGGGATTCTCTGAATCTGTGTTTGAATTATTTCATCACTGATGAGATGAGGGAAGTTTTCTTGAATAATTTCATGGAATGTTTGTTCCAGGGTGGTCTCTGTCTCTCTTTCTGCCTCAGGAAGTCCAATTATTCTTAGGTTCAATTTCCTGAAGTAATCACTCATCTCTTGAAGGTTTTGTTCTGTCTTTTTAAGCTTATTTTCTATGTTTTTGACAGTTTGGGTTAGTTCTATATTTTGGTCCTCAAGTTCTGAGATTCTTTCTTCTGCTTGGCTAATTCTGCTTTTCATGATTATCAGTTTGTTAGTTATTTCATTCACAGTATTTTTTACTACTGTTATCTCAGTTATCAGCTTCTTCCTAGTTTCTCTTGTCTCTCCTCAATTCTTTTTAATCTCTCCATTAATGTCTTGATATCTGGGTTTGTAGTTTGAGACCAGTCATTCTGGGGGCTCTTCATTATTTGCATTCCAAAGTCAGTTTTCTCAGTGTGTGACCACCCAGGGGTCTGTGAGAGACCCATATTCTTCTTTGGTTTTTCTTCTTTTGTGTAGATTTTTCTCTCCCCCTTTCTCTCCCCTTCTTTAATTCTGTTTTTCAGGGAAGGTGGGGTTGCTTTTACTTCTTTTTGTTCAATCTCCTGTTCTTCCTTATGAGAGTCCTCTGGCTTTGTTCACTTTTGAGGCTGGACTATGGGTTGAGGGCTGTACTTTTTGCAGTTTCAAGATTTAATTGAGGGGGAAGTAGTGATTCAGAATCTATCTGCAGATCCCAGTATCCACCAACATGTGTATGGGCACACTGGAACCCAATTCCCACTGCCTTACAATCTGTCCATGCAGTGGGGTTTAGGTTTGCTCCCTGGAACAAAAGGAAATAAGAAAAAGGAAAATAATGGAAGGAAGGGGGGTCAAGAGGGAGTTGGAGAGAGAGAAGAGTAAGAGGGAAAACAGACATACATATCAACTAACAAATGAAAAGAGACACAAGGCCAGAAAAGAGTAAAAAACAAACAAACAAAATTCCCTAAAGTATACCAATAATCACACATAGAAAGTCCAATCAAATCATGCCTTTTGATGTGTTTTTCTCCAACACAAACACATAGTCTAAATCAAAAGGCAAACAAAAGTGAACAAAACAAATAGTCAAAACAATAAAATCAAAATAAGAAACCAGACTAGCTTTGGAATTTTTCCTGAGTGTCTAACGTCTCTTCAGCTCTGATCTCTAGCCCCTTCCCTTTGTTCTCATTGCAGGCAGACAGATTTACTCATACCTTGGATTGGTTCCCTTGGCTTGCTGCCTGAGAGGTCTGCCACACAGAACTGAGTTGTCTGTCTGATTCGGTGTAGGGGAGGGGCTTCTGTCTCCTGTTTTGGTGAGGTTACCTTAGAAAACAGGGTGGAGGCTGCTTGGAGATGGGCAGGGCAATTTGAATCTCTGCCTGGAAAATGGCTGCAGTCGGTGGTTCCTCTTTCTCCGATCCTTTCTCTCCACTCATCTGGGCCATAGGTGATCTGCTATGACGGGCAATGATGGTCGGTGTGTGTTTGGTGTCAGACACTGGGAACCAGCAATAGAGCTGGGCATTGCATTTGGTGTGCCGCCAGTGGCTTGGGGTGGAGAAGGGAGCCGGGAATTCCCGGGGGCCAGAGTCAAGAGCCACAGCATCAGCAGCTGTTCAGTTCTTGGTAGCAAATAGCAGTAATCCCTTGCAGAGGCCATAGTGCTATGGAGGCTGTATGCTATGTGGGACTGGCTATAACAGTCACATCCTGTGTAGGCGGCAGCCGTGGGGGCGCATAGAACTGCCTTCAGGAGCCACCTTTTGTGTAGTTTGTCACAGTTCAGCTTGTCCTGTCACCATCTTGCTGAGCATCCCTTTTACCTACTTTAATATACATTAATCTATCTTATTGGAACTGAAAGTTATTTGTATAACTATAATTTGTAGAGATAAGCAGTGTTTCTGATTTAAGTAAAACTTGTAATTTTTCCATGGTGAGAACTTCCTTGGTGGATGCCTCAAAAGCAAATTTAGAAATCAGTTATAAAGGCTACTTACACTTAAGTCAGAAATAATTATTTTCTAAGTGTTGACTACTAATATTGACTGCAAAATTGCACCAGGCTTTGGATAAGAGCACAGAAAAAATGAAGAGTAATGTGACCCAGAGCCATCAGTGAGCAGAAATGAAGTAGATAGTGTGGGGGTGTGGGTACTAGAGTCTGAATGTTGATATCCCCCAAAATTCATATGTCAAAACCCAGTCTCTAATGCAATAGTATGAAGAGGTCTGGTCTTTAGGAGGTGATTAAGGCATTAGAATTCTGCCCTCATGAATGGAATAAATATATATGTACCACATTTTCTTTATTCAGTTTATTGTTGATGGGCACCTAGGTTTGTTCCATGTTTTACTACTGTGAATAGTGCTGCAATAGACCTAAGAGTACAGGCATCTTTTTGGTAGAGTGATTTATGCTCCTTTGGGTACATACTCAATGTGGGATTGCCGGGATGAATGGCACATCTGTTCTTACTTCTTTGAAAAAACTACAAACTACTGTCCACAGAGGTTGAATAGCTTACATTCCCACCAAAAGTGTTTGAGCATTCCCTTTTCTCTACAACCTCACCAGCATCTGTTGTTTGTTGACTTATTAATAATAGCCATTCTGACTGGTGAGAGGTAGTATCTCATCATGGTTTTGATTTGCGTTTATCTTATGATTAGTGATGTTGAGCATTTTTTAAATGTTTGTTGGCTACTTCATGCCTTTCTTTGGAAAGTGTCTGTTCATGTCCTTTGCCCACATTTTAATTATTTTGCCAACCAAGTTTCTAGCACAGATGAAAGATAGAATGACTGGACATAATTTCTGAATGCCACAATTGAAGAATTCTGGAAAAGACACCTTGGACCCCAAAGACCCCACTGAAATGCCTGAAATTCTTTTTTATTTGAGCTGGAGTGTCACTCCGTCGCCCAGACTGGAGTGCAGTGGCACGCTCCTGGCCACCGCAGCCTTGACCTGCTGGGCTCCAGCAATTCTGTCCTACTCAGTCTTCCAAGTAGCTGGAACTACAGGCGTGCACTGCCATGCCTGGCTAATTTTTTTTTGATTTGTTGTAGAGACAAGGTCTTGCCAAGTTGCCCAGGCAGGTCTCAAACCCGCAGGCTCAGGCAATCCACTCGCCTTGGCCTCCCAAAGTGCTAGGATTACAGGCTGAGCCACCGAGCCTGGCCTGAAATTCTTTATTTCAGCAAATATTTATTGACCATCTACTATGTGCAAGACACTGTGCTAGGTGCTATAGTTCTAGAGATGAAAAGTACATGACTCTACTCAGAAAGTGCACATTTTGGTGGAAGAATTGCTCAAACACTTCAATATTATACAGTGTCAAAGATACTGTAGGAGAGATTTATGCAAAGTAATGTGAAAACTCAAAATAGAGAGAAACTAACCCTGGGGAGTTACAGGATAGGTTAGTACACAGAACAGGTGACACGAGCTGGGACTTGATGCTAAGTGGAAGTTTGCCAGAACTGAGGGAAAGACATGACAGGCAGGCAGCAACATGAACAGTGGAGACATGCAAAGTGCATGTGGTCAGTACAAGTTACCATAGTGAAAAAGGGAAGCAACTTAAATGCTTGATGGCATAGGGGAACACCTAAGTACATTACCAAATAGTCATAGGATGGGTTATTATGTAACCATTTTAAGTGATTTTATAAAGATAATTTAATGTTATGGGGAAGTGCTCATAATGTAGTGTTAAGGGAAAAATAAAGGAATAAATATACTTGTTTATATGGAATGATTTCATATTTTCTATAGATAAAAGTCTAGAAGGTAAATGTATGCGTCATTGCCTTAAACTCCTTTACATTTTTTTTTGAACTCAGAGTCTTATGAGTTTATATTGTTTTAATAGAAAACAAAAAAAGAGCCGGGCTCGGTGGCTCAGCCTGTAATCTCGTGCTTTGGGAGGCCAAGGTGAGTGGATTACCTGAGCCCACGGGTTCGAGACCCACCTGGGCAACTTGGCGAGACCTCATCTCTACAATAAATCAAAAAACTAGCTGGCATGGCAGTGCGTGCCTGTAGTTTGCGCTGGAAGTGGAGGTGGAAGGATCCCCGGAGCCCAGCAGGTCGAGGCTGCGGTGGCCGGGAATGCGGCCACTGCACTCCAGTCTGGGCGACAGAGTGAGACTCCAACTCAAAAAAAAAAAAAAAATAGAAAAACAAAAAAAGTCAGAACATTGAAGAATGTCTGTGGTAGGTTCCAGAATGAAGGCCAGAGGGACTGAAGTTGAGGCCCGGGGGAGGGAGATGAGGTAGACAGTGCCATATTGTTAGAGTCACTTATTCATCCTATAGGAGATAAAAATTGTATTAACTCTAGTTTTGTACAGAGGATCCCTGTTAAAATAGAAAAATGATGCCTAAGGGGTAAAATGTTAAGCTTTTATCCTGAGGCTTGGTTTTCTATGAATTCTGTTACCTCTTTCTAACCTCACAGCAGTTTTTTCCTCCAGAGTTGCAACAGACGATGACTACCTCTGCTGACACTAGGAGAGGTACTTGGCTTGTGTTTATGTAAACTTTCTATTTTGTTTACCTAACTGTGTAAAATTCAGTTTGCATGAGTTAAATATGCATACATCTATGCTATAATGATTTTTCTGGCAAAGACCTGGGTATTCACAGATAGGAACACAGGACACCCAGGGCTTAAAGGGGACAAAAGGGCAAAGGTTTAAGAGGTTTTTGGCCATTGTGGAGTTCTGTTGTTGAAAACCCTGGGAATCCAGGAGTCACTGAGACTTGTTGTTGGAGTAATGACGGAGGGACCCGACACTCACACATGTACTATCCACTTCCCTGGTTTTTCTAGCATCGGAACTGAAAACTAACTAAGCCATGTTGCTATTTGACATCCGCATGTCTAACCTGCTCAATTTTATTCAAGTCAGTGTAAAAAAATAAAAAATAAAATGTGACAATTCTAGCAGGGATAAGAGTGTGTCTGCTTTGTTTACACGGAGCATCTTTTTACTTGGCTCCGGGCAGGACGCAGTCAGTCTCCGAGGACAGAGGCTGCTACAATTCTTTCTCACTCTCACCCCATGGAAAGATCATGGAGATGTCCTACCACATTTTCTTGCTTCTATCCTCTGTCCTCAGTGTGTGGGCACAGGCTTGCCTAATGGCAAGCAGAGAGAGAGGAGTCCTCCTGGGACTAGTGTGTAACTACCTAGATAGAGTGTGCAATTGCTGGGAACTGGCTATGGTCAAACTCTGCCAAGAAAATCACCCACCCCACTATTACTTGGTTACGTCTGCAAGACATTGAATCTGAAATGGACTTCTGCTGTCACTGAATTTTAAAAATTGGACTCAAACATTTCAAGGGACTTAGCCAAAGTCTCTTAGCTACTTAGAGGCAGAGCTAGGGCTAAAACTCAAGTTGTCTAAATCGTCTTAGACTGTACTTGAGAGGGTGCCACATCTTATGTCGCCTGTTGTTTCATTATTTCTGTTACTAACGTGGTATTATCCTTATCCTTTCTTCTTTTAATATGATGGCATAAATACAGGCTTAATTTTCTTTTTTCATTTTGGATTCCAAGAAAGCTGATGATGGCTTTTCTTTTAGAGACGATAGCTTTTGTAGACCAGCTGAACAGGTTAAAGTGGAAGTGTGCCTTTCCCCAGACAATTAGAATACGTAATGAAGATGGAAAATTCCGAAGTCTGAATCTCCAGAGCCAGACTGATCCCCCTTCTCTTCTTGAATATAAAAGTCACCTGACAAGATTTTAAAAATGGAACCCAAATAAATATTCATCATTTTCCTTCTTCCATCCTGGGTCCTACAGAATGACAAATGATGCTCTTTGCCCTGGATCTGACATATTAAAATGCTCTGATGTATGTATATAAAAATCCGTGTGTGTGTGTGTGTGTGTGAAGTGTGGATGTGTGTGTGTGAATATGTATGCATTTAGGAGCTGAGACATTTATTTCTTTTGAAGACGAGTCAGACTTCGGTAGATCTAGTTATGACCCAAACCTGTTCTTCAGACGGGAGATTGGATTCATGTTGACAGTACAGTTTTCAGAACAGTGGTTTTAATAGGTTGAAGGCACATGAACTATATTTAGAGATGTTTGACAATGTCAGGAAAATGTTTGCCTTTACTTTTTGACTGCTTCAGGTTTTTATATGTGTATAGGTACCACAGTACATATTAAAAGCCAGATTTTACTTTCAAGTACAGCAAAGTTTCCATTTATAGAAAATATACCTATTCCAGACTTGTCTTCCTCCATTTTAAATTTCCCACTACAGCCAAAATGACTTTTCAAAAATACTAATCCAGTCTTGCCACTTCCGCTTCAACATCTTTAATTGCTTCTGCAGAGAACAAATATTGGTGACCACCCAATTCTGTCACCCAGGCTGCTTCCAATTGATTTTTATTCTGTTTCCATCCCTACCCTCAAGGCTTCAATGTTTCAGGCCCAGAGACAGACTCTGATGGAGGCCCATTGCCATCTCCACCTCTCCACCCTGCCGCTGTTCAGGAAAAGTAAATCTCAGGACTTTGTCTTGAAATGCTGGGACTGGGGCCCTCTTTCTTTCAGGATGTAGCTGAGACAGATATAAACCTCAGAAATGCTGACATTTTGTAGCTAAGGATGGGAGCTGGCCTCAGCAGGAAACTGATTCTTCAGAAAGCAAAGTGGAGAATTAGAGTCCTTTGTGACCTATTGAGCCACAGGATTAAAACAGTCTGGAAGCTCACCTACTACAGGGCTTTCCAGTTAAGTAAATCAATAAATCCCCTTATAGTTTAAGCCGGTTGAGTTGGAGTTTCTGCTATGTGCAACACAAAGAGTCCTAAGTGATAAGGAATTCTCGTTAGTTATCCATAGCAGCAGTTGAAATTCTGTCAGCCTTGGACCTCTGGGGGCTGCTAATACTCTAAGGCAGGGGTCCCAAACCCCCTGGCCACGGGCCAGTCCCAGTCCATGGGTTATTAGGAACTGGGCCCCACAGTCAGAGGTGAGTGGTGCGCGAGTGAGTGACGCTTCATCTATATTTAGCATTCCCCATCGCTAGTATTACTGCCTGAGCTCTGCCTCCTGTCAGATTAGGGGCAGCATTAGTTCCTCATAGGGGCGCAGATACTATTGTGAACTGTGCATGCGAGGGGATCTAGGTTGTACTTTCCTTATGAGAATCTAATGCCTGATGATCTGAGGTGGAGCTGAGGCAGTGATGTTAGCACTGGGGAGCGGCTGCAAATACAGATTAACATTAGCAGTGAGGTTTGACTGCACAGAGACCATAATAAATCAGTTGCTTGCAGACTCATAACAAAACCCTATCATGCATGGCAAGTGAGTTGAAGTACTTCAATTGTATAGCTGCATCTGGTGACAGGCTTTAAGTCAGAATCCAACACTTATTTTAGTTCACACAGGACTTACTCATTACTTTATTTATCACTTCCATCTGTGCCTCTTTTTAATGGTGAGTTGTATAATTATTTCATTATATATTACAATTCAATAATAATAGAAATAAAGTGCACTGTACATGTTAGGGTCTTGAATCATCCCTAAATCATATTCCCTCCAACCCCACCCTTGGTCCATGGAAAAATTGTCTTCCATGAAACTGGTCCCTGATGCCAAAAAGGTTGGGGACCACTGCTCCAAGGAGTCTGAGAATTCACATACACTTACAATGTCAAATATACATTGACTCTTGTGTGGTGGTTGTTCAGGTTTCTTGAGGTTATGAAGGAATCATTGGTCCAAATACCTCAGTGCTTTATAGTGGGCATTTACAAAATCTGGCCACAGAGACATCTCATTCTCTTCATACACCTTGGCTCCCCCATGGGGTTCCCTGCTGTCTTCCTGAGGCTTCATGTTTTATCTCCTCAATGTATACATATGGTGGTCCCTCTGCCTACAGCCTCTTATTTTCCGCCATCTTGATGAGCTCTGCATCTCTCTATTCAAATATCACCTCTTTTGGGAAGACTTTCTGTCCCCTTCTAGGGAGAGTCAAATGCTTTCATAGCATATTCTTACTACCGTTCTTTTAGCATTTGTCATGCAGTCATTCTTACATAAGTAATTAATTTATTAGACAGTCTTAAACCTTGGGGAATAAACATGAAATTGTTCTATTTTTCCATACTTACTGCTACCTCAGTAAGCCAACTATGCTACCTCAACTCCCCCTTCTCTGTCCTCACCATATCTTGGGTATATGACTTTGCTATTTGGTCACTGTTTTGGTCTGTTCATTTGCTCTAAGAAAATACCACAGATTAAGTAATTTACAAACTGTAGAAATTTATTTCTCACAGCTCTGGAGACTGGAAAGTCAAAGATAAAACACTGGCAGTTTTGGTGTCTGGTGAAGGCTGCTCTCACTGCTTCAAGATGGCTGCTTGTTACTGAATCCTTGAGAGGGGACAAACACTGTGCCCTCACATGGCAGGAGGAGTAAAAGGGAAAAAAAGGGGCAGATGCTGGTTTCCTCTAACCTTTCTATAAGACACTAATCCGTTCATGAGGGCTCTGGCCTCATGATTTAATCATTTTCCCAAAGGCCTCTCCTTTTAACATCACCACAATGGAGATTAAGTTTCAACATGAATTTTAGTGGGGACACAAATATTCAAACCATAGCAGTCATTTTTTCTTCTCCTTCTTCTCCTTCTTCTTGTTGGAGTCTCACTGTCACCCATGCTGGAGTGCAGTGGCATGTTCATAATTACCGCAGCCTTGACTTGCTGGGCTCAGGTGATCCTTCCACTTCAGCTTTCCAAGGAGCTAGCTAATTTTTTTTTTAATTTATTGCAGAGACAAGGTTTCATCAAGTTGTCCAGGCTGGTCTTGAACCTCTGGGTTCAGACAATCCTCTCACCTCCACCTCCTAAAGGGCTGGGAGAAAGGGCATGAGTCACCACACCCAGTCAAACCATAGCAGTCATTTCTGGTTATTAAAAAAATACCATCTGGCTGGGCTTGGTGGCTCAGCCTATAATCTCAGTACTTTAGGAGGCCGAGGTGAGTGGATTGCCTGAGCCCGCGGATTCGAGACTCACCCGGGCAACTTGGTGAGACCTCGTCTCTACAATAAAATAAAAAATAGTCGGGCACAGTAGCACATGTCTATAGTTCTGGCTACTCGGAAGGCTGAGGCAGAAGGATCACCGGAGCCCAGTAGGTTGATGATGGGGTGGCCATGAGTGTGCATGCTACTGCACTCCAGCCTGGGCAAAGAAGTGAGAATCCAACTCAAAAAAAAAAAAATACTGTCTAAACTGGTTCAGTTTAAACTCCAATTTCTAACCCCACTTCATGCTTGACCCCAGCTGAGAAGACTGCAGTGGTGGGATCATGGCTTACTTGTTCTTTCCTTCTTCCCTGCCCTCTTCTGGCTCCGGTTCCTCCAGTATGTTGGGGATGAGAAATATGGATGAGGATACCTGACCCTAGTGGGATGGACTGTCTGATCTCTGATCTCTGTTCTTGTGTCATCTCTATGGAGTTGGTTTTCTGATGAGGAACAGAAGGGGCAGTCCCTCCATCTCTGACAGATGTGTCTCCCACTGTCGTCAACTTATTGGGCTCCGGTGATCCTTCTGCCTCAGCCTTCCGAGTAGCAGTGGTGGTGGCAGGAAGGTAATCTGGAGGAAGCAATGTCTGAACTAAGTTTTGAAGGATAGAAGAAATTTTTCTGACGTACAAGAGAAGGAAAAGACCCTAGGCAATAGTTCCTAGAGAGGAGCACCCAGGGGGACTAAAGTCTGTACCTGCCTTGAGAACCAAGAGGTGTGTTCTGTACCTTAGAAAGCTGTCAGGAACTGGGCACTATTCTCCTTGCTCTATGACAAGTCTCTCATCTTGAGAAACATCCAAGTGAGAAGCAGTCTGTACCCTCGGTACACGGTCATGGGCATAGACTTACTACAACTCTTTTTATTTTATTTTATTTTATTTTTGAGAAAGCAGGATTTATTGTGAGGACAGAAAAGCTTCCACAGTGGGAGAAGACTCGAGGAAGTTGCCCTTAAAATTCTCTTATTCTGCCATGTTTCTAATGGAAGCCACAGGATTGGGATGAGACATAAAGAATGAGAGAATTGGTCGGGCTCAGTGGCTCAGCCTGTAATCCCAGCACTTTGGGAGACCTAAGCGAGTGGATTGCCTGAGTCCACAGGTTCAAGACCAGCCCGGGCAACTTGGAAAGACATCATCTCTACAATAAAAAATTTTTAAAAATAGTTGGGCATGGTAGTGTGTGTCTGTTGTGGCTACTTAGAAGGCTAAGGCAGAGGATCACTGGAGCCTAGAAGTTCAGTGCTGAGGTGGCTGTGAGCATGCGTGCCACTGCACTCCAGCCTGGGTGAAGGAGTGAGACTCCAACTCAAAAAAAAAAAAAAGAAAGAATGAGAGAATCAGTCAAAGTGTTAGAGTTTTTCATCCATTAATGCAATGGATTCCAGGTACCATACTAGGGATATAAAGACAAATAAAATATTGACTTTAAGAAGTTCAGTCTAGTAGGAGAGATAGACTAGACTATCTAGCCTATTTATTAGGTCATATAAATATAGAGTATATAACATGGTAACATCAGCTCTGGAAATCTTGCGAGGAACAGATGAAGCCTAGGTGGAGCACTTCTGTGGGGATGGGAGTAACAGTTGTGGTGGCAGGAAGGTGTTCTGGAGGAAACAATGTCTGAATGAAGTTCTGAAGGATAGAAGAAATTTTTCTGATGTACAAGAGAAGAAAAAGACCCTAGGCAATGGATCCTACAGAGGAGCCCCCAGGGATACTGGAGACAAACACAAAGAGTAAAACAGAGACGAACACACAGAGAAAAACAGAGCTCAGCTCTCAATTATCTATCATAGCTGGGCTCGGTGACTCATCCTGTAATTCCATGCCTTGGGAGGCTGAGGTGAGTGAATTGCCTGAGCCTGCAGGTTCGAGACCCACCTGGGCAACTTGGCAAGACCTCATCTCTACAATAAATCCAAAAATTAGTCGGGCGTCGTAGCATGCTCCTGTAGTTTCAGCTACTGGGAAGGCTGAGGTGGAAGGATCGCCGGAGCCCAGCAGGTTGAGGCTGCAGTGGCTGGGAGTGGCCACTGCACTCCAGTCTGGGTGACAGAGTAAGACTCTAACTCGAAAAAAAAAAAAAATCTATCATAATGTTTGAGGCTCATGACCTTATCATCTTCACAAGTAAACTCTACAGCAGTCTTCAATCTCTTAATTTCCAAAAAGGAAAGCAAAAATGGACTAACACTCTGCAGTTTATGAAGATATGCCTTGTGACACATATCTCCTGTTTTGCTTGCCAAATAGGTCACTTCAAGGTCACCACTCTGCCATGTGGTTATTTCTGGTTCTTCACTGGTCATACCCCAGGGGTCTGGTTAAATTCTACAATATCATATGGAAGGAAGTAAGAAAAATAGAAAAGGGAAATTTACCTAAGCCAATGCTTGAGAAGAGAAGGGTGCCCTTGAGTCTTACATCATCACACAGGGAGATGCCCAGGACCTGGCCCCAGCCAAGCCTGCAACACGGCTCTGCATCTTAGTCCTGTTGTGCTACCTTTTTGTTAAGGTGAGTATTATGCCTTGGGTAGGTCTATGCAAACCCAGAAGTCCAGGGAATCTGAGAAGCCTAAGAAAGAGGCTGACATATCCAGCTTCCCGGGAAGAAACATTCAATAGGGACTAGTGAACAGAAACCACATCTGTGTCTTGGGTGCCATTACCCCCTAGACTCAGGGCTTATATACCATAGATAGACGTCTTAGAGGATTTCCCAGAACTGAGGTTTATCGGAAGTCAACATGGCTAATTAACATCCAAGATGGAGTTGCTTTTGCCTCCACTATGAAAGAGCTGACTTTCAGTGGCATTCAGAAGAATATTCAGGCCTCTTGGTATCAAGTAGTTTGGATTGGAGGTACCAGAGCTTTAAAGGAGTTATTTGGGGATTCCAGGGCTGTGGGATGTTCTAGTGCCCCTGGTGAGGGGCAAAGTCACTGTATCAGTGGAAAGTTGACTTAGGTACAATCTCTGCTGGGAGAAGGGAAGCCAATGTCTTGTGTGCTTTGTAACCTGGACAGCAGTACTATCTGTGTGAAGGGCATCCAAAGGCAAGCTTTTTCATGGAGTCAATTCCAATGGGTTGTGTGTAAGACAATAGAGAGTGATGGGGAGTATGGTGAACTAGAGCTGCCATATTCTATCTAAAAAAGGCAGCTGCCACTCAATTTCATAGGTTTTGTATAATGAAGCAACATGGGCCTAATACTGAAGAACTGACTGTTTCTTAAGAGAAAATGGAAATCCAGATTTTTCTGTAAAGTTTCCCAAGTGTTAAACCATGGTAAGTAATTTAATAAAAAATCATACTGAGTGGGCTCAACAAAAGCTCAACAGCAGGCCCAGCTTGGTATTTCATCCCATAGCTTACATCTGGGTAGGTGTGATGTAAATAGTGGATGTTATGATGTTACAAAAGGAAGTAACAAATGCTGTTTCAACATATTTTAAAGAATGCTATAAAACAGCAACTGTGTTGTTCAGTCATCTATAAATGGCAATCGCATCCTACTCTTCCGAAGCCCAGTTAGCCTCTTCAAGGTGAACTTTGCTGGAAGATGGACTGTGCGGTAGTCACGTGGTGGTACTTAACACCTAGAGTCTGCTGTGCTCTGGGTGACAAGACCAGGATGTCCTTCATCAGGAGGTCGCAGGAGCTAGGCAGCTCTCTCCACCTGTGAATCACTGTTCTTTAACCTAGGAAGCAGGATGGATGGGTGAAGAAGAGAATGGGAAATAAATGACCATGACCCGGTACTGAGTGAGATCCTACAGAACAAATGAGATGGAACAAGTGTGTTTATATTCAAATCCATTTATTTTTATCAAATGATTTTAAAATTCGGTTTGATGCATTCATCTTCAGTCGAGTGAAGTCCATGCTATTGAAATGCTTTTTGCAAATATCTCTTAGGCCAAGAGGCTTTTGTTCAGGCTTCATGAAGAATCAGCAGTGCGATGCTCTGAGAAGTTTTGCCCCTGAATCAATTTAGGTGACAAAGTTAGAATAATTGCTTATGTGATATGCAGAGAAAGACACTTGAGGCAGTGGTTCCAGATGAGAGCTTTTTGTGAAATGTGAGCATCCAGGCTGTCAACCAAATGGCATCTAGTAGTTCAGCTCTCAGAGGCCCTCCCTTGTTATCCTGGACTCTGTCCCACCGGCAAGAGAAGTAAAGCTTTTCTGAATATATTTGCTTTTGATCAACTGCTTTATGCAGCAAAGTGCTGGGAGGCTGCTTCCTGGAGTTTTCCCTTCCTCTTCTTGCTGGTCTATCATCTACCTTCCTCTCTCTCCTTTATAAAGTGTGCCCGTGCCTGTGCGCGCGCGCACACACACACACACACACACACACACACACACACACACACACTCACCCACTCAGGCATTCAAAATTCCTGGGTTCTCACTTCGTTCCCAGACTGGTTTTGGGAGGGGCTTCTCTTTGTCAATTCTAGCAATGGCTTGAGTCAGGGAAAAAGCAAAAAAGAAGATAAACAACTTCTCAACAAAAATCACAATTCTCCATTGGGTTAATTAGACTCATTCTATGTTACTTAAAAAATAACTTTTCACAAGGAGGAATGCCTTCTGCTATGTTCTTAACTCTATAAAAGCCTATACTTTTGAAATGTTGATTAGTTTGTTCACTCATTCAATTGATATTTCTTATTTATTTATGTATTTTGAGTTGGAGTCTCACTCTACCACTCAGACTGGAGTGCAGTGGTACAGTATGACTCACTATAGCCTTGACCTACTGGGCTCAGGTGATCCTTCTGCCACAGCCTCCCAAGTAACTAGAACTACAGGCATGTGTCACTATGTCCAGCTAATTTTTTGATTTATTTTTTAAAAACAAGGTCCTTCTAAGTTGTGTAGGCCAGTCTTGAACTCCTGGGCTCAAGCAATCCTCCCACCTCAGCCTTCCAAAGTGTTAGAATTACAGGTGTGGGCCACCAAACTTAGCCTCAATTAATATTTCTTGAAACTCTTCTGGTTTTTTTTTTTTTTTGAGAAAGCAGGATTTATTGAGAGGACAGAAAAGCACCCACAGTGGGAGGGGAGCCAAAGGGGTTGCCCAGTTTTTGTTTTTGTTTTTGAGTTGGAGTCTCACTCTGTTGCTCCGGCTGGAGTGCAGTGGCATGCTCATGACCACCGCAGCCTCGACCTGCTAGGCTCAGGCGATCCTTCCACCTCAACCTTCCAAGTAGCTGAAACTACAGGTGCACGCTACCACGCCCGGCTAATTTTTGGTTTATTGTAGAGACGAGGTCTTGCCAAGGTACCCAGGCTGGTCTCAAACCCTGAACTCAGGCAATCCTCTCACCTTGGCCTCCTAAAGGGTTGGGATTACAGACTTGAGCTACCATGCCTGGCTTCTTGAAACTCTTCTGAGAATAAGGCAGTACTTGAGGCAATGGAAACAAAACGAACACACACACACACACACACACACACACACACACACACACACACACACACAAAAACAAAAATACCTACCATACCAGCAGATATAAGTGAACTAGGCTAAGAGTAATGAGGTTGTAGTCAGAGGGCTAGTTATCATGAGGTAGATGATGAGGCCAAGGTCCAAAAGTTCAGCATGGTTTGCATTTTAAGTGCAAAAACACTATTGTCTGCAACAAAGTATAATTTCTTCTTTAAAAAAAAAATCATAGGCCAGCCTCGGTGGCTCAGCCTGTAATCCCACGCCTTTGGGAAGCTGAGGTGAGTGGATTGCCTGAGCCCGCGGGTTCGAGACCCGCCTGGGCAGTGAGACCTCATCTCTACAATAAATCAAAAAATGAGCTGGGCGTCGTAGTGCATGCCTGTAATTCCGGCTACTTGGAAGGCTGAGGCGGAAGGATCGCCGGAGCCCAGCAGGTCGAGGCTGCGGCGGCCGGGAGCGGCCACTGCACTCCAGTCTGGGCCACAGAGTGAGACTCCAACTCAAAAAAAAAAAAAAAATCATAGTCTTATACAGTGGGAAAGAACATAGTGGGTGACCAAAGACTGGGAATAGGTTCTTCTACCAAGGTGCTCCTTGCCCCTTTGGAGGGTCCCATCCCCTCCCAACACCCTTGTTTGTAAAGTGAGTGGTAAAGCTTTCCCTAATTGCGACATAGAACCAGGATGGAATGTAGCTAACACAGTCTTAGGCACCAGCCTGTTGTCAAATGTATAGTGTTACAGAGGATATTATTATCAGAAGCTTGGGGAGCGCTGGGGAGAGCTGGAAAAGGACGGGAGGAAAGCACAATGGTAGAGGAAAGAGACCAAGACAAGGTGTGGTGGTACATGTCTGTTATCCCGCACTTTGGGAGTCCGAGGTGGGAGGATTGCTTGAGCTCAGGAGTTTGACACTACAGTGAGCTATGATTGTGCCACTGCATTTCATCTTGGGCAACAGAGTGAGACCCCCATCTCTAAAAATATAAAAAATAAATGATTTTTTAAAATGAAATTACAGCTCTCCATATCTTAACAGCTAGATGAGAGTCTGGCTGAGGGTGCATCTCTGGGGAGACAGTGTCACCAGAACTCTGTGTAATGCGTGAGTGAATCTGACAAAGGTCCAGCTCTGGACAGGCACTTAGGAGAACCAGTGTGTTGTTCAAGTTCATTAACTAGCCTTGCAACATGTGCAAATCACCACAGTTTTCTGGGGCTCCCAGTTCCAAGTGAGTAACTGGTAAACAACCTCTGGCACTCGGGCCACTGGCAAGTTGGAGACAGAAGGTAAGGGGACATGTATCTGTCCAGAGTAGGAGGCTGCCTTTCTCTCTAAACACTGCAAACATTGCCATGAGCAGCTCACTTTCCCTCTCTTCAGGACTTGAAAATTTCAATGTATCACAATTATATTTATTTTAATTAATTAATTTTAGAGACAGGGTCTCACTCTGTGGCAGATTGGTCTCGAATTCCCGGCCTGAAGCCATCTTCCCACCTCGGCCTCCCAAAGTGTTGAGATTACAGGTGTCAATATAGTACAATTTCATATGCATGTTTTTAAGAACATGAGAAATGGAAAATGTGCTTTGCTAAAAATGTAAATACCCAATTATAAAATCAGAGAGATGAAAGGAACCCTAGAGGCCACCTAATAAAGGTCTGCATTTTATAGATAAGGAAGCAGGCTGCTGATGACTACGTCCTGTTTGGCCCACCCCGGTAAGAGTTGGCATGTTCTTCAACTTTTCTCCACACCCACTGGGACTGCCCACATAGTTCTACGATTAGTGTGTCTTTTATTCAGAAAGTTGAATTTATACCTAAGACCGTTTCTCAAAAAGACCTTGAGTTTTCTTGAGTATTAAAGATTTGTTGTACTACTTCCACAAACTTATTGTGCCTTCTCCACTTCAGTTGGCTTCGGAGAGAGTAAGCACTAGTCTGTCTCCCCAGCTTCTCTCCATGGATGCTGTACTCCCCCAAGATGGCCAGTTCCCTCCCCTCTTCCTATGTCATCTCGAGTGGAGGGTGACACGCTGTTGGAAGTCGGGCTAGGTCTGTCAGCCTTTAGGTCTCCCTCTTGGCTCCAGCTGCAGACAGATGTTGTCGGCTCTCTTGGCTAAGAAAGGCTCCTTGGTGCCTTTGTCCTCGGCTTTGGGCCTTTGCCGCAGTTCTGGGACACCAGGAAAAATCCCACTTGACATTCTGTATCAGAGTCAGCCTGCTCTGTTCTTTGCCAAACAAAATGATGACCCCTGGCGGCTCAAGGCGAGTGTGCAATCCACTGATGTTGCCAGCACACCGTTCAGGGATATATATACACACACACATCCCAATGTGTCCAATTTTCTCAATTTAGATTACTATATAAACAGGTAAATTTAAAAATATTTCTATCCTGAAATTTCCAGAAAATAGAATTTTTATTATTTCAGCATAATTGTAACTAGTTTGCTGTGACTAGTAAACTGGAGACTCAACATTTGTTTGAAGATGTTAACTAGCTATTCAAAAACCCCCGCAGTTAGGGAAATTGATTTGGCCAAAGTCATGCACAGGGTCACTCAGTGGCTGGGGGTAGGGCCAGATTTTGAGGCTCCTGAACCACACACTGGGGTCCACACACTGAGGTCCACAGATCCCCTCTTCTATCGGTCCCCAACCTTTTGGGCATCAGGGACCGGTTCCGTGGAAGACAATTTTTCCACGGCCGGGGAGGGAATGCGAGGGGCTGTGGAATCATCAGGCATTCGATTCTCATAAGGAGCACGCAACCCAGATCCCTCGCATGCGCAGTTCACAATAGGGTTCGTGCTCCTATGGGAATCTAATGATGATGCCGACAGGTAAAGGAGCTCTCCTTGCTCACCACGCACCTCCTGCTGTGCCGCCGGGTTCCTAACAGGCTATGGGCCAGTACTGACCCATGGCTGGGGGTTGGAGACCCCTGCCCTATTTTGCATCCTAAAGCCTACACAAGTCATCCTGACATCCCCCAATTTAGTGACTTAGCTATATAATAAATGACCAAAACTGTACTTGAGAGTGACTGACCTCCACATTAAGTACAGCCACTAGGTGGCAACTTTAAAGTTTATTAAATGGTAGGCTAATCATGGTGGTGCCAGGGTAGGGGCCAAAAGAGAACTTTCCCCTTTGCCCAAACTCTGAAGATTTGCTGAAAATCGACGGACAAAGGGCAGATTCATAGGAGAAAAGGCATACAAAATTTATGAACTTGCACATGGGTGCACAGGAGTCATACTGAATATGAAAACTTAGAGGAAGTGCTACATAGTTGATACTTTTTCACCACCTTGAGGTAACAGAAAGAATAGGTGCTTGGAGCATGGTGAGACTGGCTATGGGTAGGATAGAAGGCGTGATGACTGAACTCTTGCTTTTTTTTTTTACCTTGCTGAATTTCTAACGTTGAATGTGATTTACTTGCCAACCTGGCTCTGGCATTCCATCACATAAGAGATAAAGAAGGAAAATCAAGGCATTTTATGACCCTGTAAAACTGTCTTTTGGGGTTCCAGGTACCTTTCAAGAAAGACACTTACCTGCTCTCTCTGAAGTCTGCCACCACCCATAAAGCTTCATCTACGCATCAAGAAACTTGATTCTCCTTATCATTCCTCCAGTTGCCCATTTCCTTTACTGCTTTCAGAATTCCTAGATAATGCTAGTTGACTAGCTGTCAATCAGAAAATCTTAGAATTTGCCTGTAGCCTGTGGGCCCTGGTTTGGACCAAACCGGTGTAACGATCACAGGTGTTGACTAACTAAGTTTTTTGTAACTTCTATACTCTTAAGTTGTATGTAACCAGGTTACAATTCAACCACGGTGGGCACACTTACTCAGCCACCTGAGGATGAATACCATGAACCTAAGGTTACTCACATTTGTCCCAGAATAAACCATCTTAAAACATTTTACAGAGTTTGACACCTTTTGTCAATAGGGACAAAGGTGGTCTTGTTATGTAGATGAACCCTCACAGGTGGCCCCTCTCAGCAGATGGTAGTCTCTGGCTGAATTAATTTTTCCCAGATTCAGATAAGGAAGAGGGCTTCGGAGAAAGCCTGGCTATTTATTTCACTAATGTAGATTTTTCTCCAAGATAAAAATTTCCTCCAAAAAAGGCAGTGTTTCAGACTATTCCTGCCTGCAGCCCTCTGAGTAGCCTCCTCAAAATATGCCAAAGAAGTATATTTTGGAGTGAAATATTTTTGGTTTCCTTTACAAGTGTCTACCTGGAGTCCAAAAGCCAATTGTCAAAATACTTCTTTTTCAATGATGCAAAATTCCTGCAACAATGCAGAGTCATTGAAGGATGGATCTCAATAGATTTTTAACAAAAAAACATAATTGTTTTTAGTGGTGGCCAAAAATAGAAGCACTTTCACTACTCACAGACAGAGGAGATATTGTTTCAGGCCTTCTGCACCCACAAGATTCAACCGCAGGTTCACTTTCAATGTGCACATTATTGGGACACTTGTTGGGGCAGACACTAGCTTGTTTATTACCAACAAAACAGTTTTCAAAAATGTTCTGATATCCAGCTTTATGATGGGCTGAGTGTTTATGTCACCCTCACATTCATATGTCAAAATTCTAATTCCCAAGGTGGTGGTATTAGTAAGTGATTAGGTCATAAGAGTGGAACTCTCAAGAATGGGATAGTGCCTGTATAAAAAAGGCCCTAGGAATATACCCGGAGGAACTCAAGTAATTCTTCCAAAAAGATACCTGCACATGCATGTTTGTTGCAGCTCTATTCACACTAGCAAAAACATGGAACCAACCATGCTGTCCATCGAGGCTGGACTGGATAAAAAACAATGTGGTACATATACACAATGGAATATTATGCAACCATAAAGAAGGACAAACATATGGACTTTGCAGCAACTTGGATGAATTTAGAGTCTATCATACTCAGTGATCTATCACAGAAACAAAGAACAGAGTACCATATGTTCTCGCTCATAAGCGGACCTTGAACAATTATCATAATACTATAAGAAAGGGATTGGCAGTAGTGGGAAACTGCCAGGGGAGAGGGGGTGGGATTGGCAGTTGAGGGAAACTGCCAGGGGAGGGAGGGGCACATACCTCATCAACAAGAGTTCCTGCATAATGAACATTTGTATACCTAACCCTGAATTGTATCCCACATCTTTAAAATAAAAAAATAAAGCAGCAGAACCCCACTCCTGACCCATGCCAAAAAAAAAGAAAAAAAAAAAGCCCTAGGAAGTTCATTCACCCATCCATCACATGAGGACACAGTAAGAAGGCACAATGCGGGTCCTAACCAGACACTGAGTCTACCAATGCCTTGATCTTGGCCTTCCCAGCCTCCAGTACTGTAGAAATAAACTTCTATTGCTAAGCCACTCAGTGTGGCTTTTTGTCACAGCAGCCTAAAAGAGAGATAGGGATCTGGAGGAACTAGTTTTTCAAATGAAGGTCACAAGCCAGCTGAGACCAACTGATACCAAGATAGCATCAAAGATGACTTCTGCCTGTCCTTTTTGCTCATTATACACTAATTATAATGCAGGAGCATGCTAGAAGACACTCCCACCAGCACCATGACAGTTTACAATTACCATGGCAACTCCAGGAAATTAACCTGTCTGGTTTAAAAGGGAGCCTTCAATTCCTGGAACGCCCTGCCCCTTTCCCAGAAAACTCATGAATAATCTACCTTTTGCTTGGCATGTAACCAAGAGGTAGCTATAAAAATAAAACCCAAGTGATGTACGACTTCTGTTCTTTGTGTAGACCAGCCCAGGCTGTTCTGCCTATGGAGTAGCCTGTTCTCTGCCTTTTCAATAAAACTTACTTTTATTTGCCAACTGAAACCCAACGATGAACATAGACTGCTCTGCCTAGGAGGTAGCCATTTTCTTATTTCTCTGTTTCTTTAATACATTTGTTTTTGTCTTTTACTTAAAACTAGTTCTTGAGCCGGGCTCGGTGGCTCAGCCTGTAATCCCAGCACTTTGGGAGGCTGAGGTGAGTGGATTGCATGTGCCCGCGGGTTCGAGACCTGCCTGGGCAACTTGGCGAGACCGCATCTCTACAATAAATCAAAAAATTAGCCAGGCGTGGTAGCACGCGCCTGTAGTTCCGGCTACTTGGAAGGCTGAGGCGGAAGGATCACCAGAGCCCAGCAGGTTGAGGCTGTGGTGGCCGGGAGTGGCCACTGCACTCCAGTCTGGGTAACAGAGGGAGACTCCAACTCAAAAAAAAAAAAGACTAGTTCTTGAATTCCTTCCTGCATGAAGCCAAGAGCCCACCTGGCCTCTGAGGCTGAATCCCAATTCTGGGATTAGCCTGCATCATTTTCCTTGGTGACTCTGGTGGGACCCTGACTTTGGAGTATCCTGGCCTATACCAAAAAGAGACTATGACAGGCTTCATTAGCTTATAGAAAAGGTATAAATGTGTTTGAGGGGTATGGGGAGAAGAGAAAATAGTCCAAAAGATTGACCGAAGAAAATAAAAATTTTCCTAATTGGATTTTCATGGAATATAATCAATAATTTTGTTAAAGGCTACTTGCTGTAAAATTTTTTTTAAAATGGGGAGAATTCGTGCATTTATCAGATATCCAGAGGTGTCTGGTTTCACTGTGATCCTAATTTCCCAAATCCCAAAAGTGAAGCATAAATGAGGAAGCCTCATGTTCATGGAGATCAGATAGTCCATCTTGAAGCAGAAGATGCCCAGTACAAATCAGTCAGCACATTGGTGAAGAACAGGAACACGGACACTCAGAAGTCAGTCTTTGAGGAACAGTGTCACAATCTTGATGTTTTTGAACTCCACCACTACATGAGACACTGCATTCATGCTCTGTTTTTTGAGGTCCCTAAACAATACTTCCCTAGAAAGAGAGATCTGGTCTTATTGATGGCTCACATAGGCATGATCTCAGGGTACATTTCCCCTTACTTACGGCTGGTGCAGGAAGGAATTCAAGCACCAGTCATAAGTAAAAGACAAAAACATAAGCATTAAAGAAACAGAAAAACGAGAAAATGGCTGCTACCCCATAGGCAGAGCAGTCCATGTTCATCATTGGGTTTCAGTTGGCAAATAAAAGTAAGTTTTATTGAAAAGGCAGAGAAAAGGCTACTCCATAGGCAGAACAGCCTGGGCTGGTCTACACAAAGAACTGCAGTCATATATCACTGGGGTTTTATTTTTATAGCTATCTCTTGGTTACATGCCAAGCAAAAGGTGGATTATTCATGAGTTTTCTGGGAAACGGGCAGGGCGTTCCAGAAATTGAAACTCTCCCCCTTTAAACCCTACAGATGAGATTGCTTGGCCAATGCTCAAGACTTAATGGTTATAGAGTCATTCTTTTATCTAGTGTGCATGTGTTGGGCTGTCTCCTGCAGTCACCACACCAGTGCATCATTTTCAGGAAGAGAGGAGAGCTACTTATCACAGGGGGCAGAGCATGGTCCTTCAAAAGAGACCCACACTACCTTGCTTGGACTGCCATTACAATATAGCAGAGACGGGGTGGCTTAAACATCTGAAATCTATTTCTCACAGTTCTGGGGATTTCAAGTCTGAGATCAAGGTGCCAGCAAATTTGGTTGCTGGTGAGGGCTCTCTTCTGACTTACAAATAGCTCCTGAAAGGAAAAACCTATTTACCTACACACCAAAAACACTTCTATTTTTATTTTTTATTTTTTTGAGTTGGAGTCTCACTCTGTCACCCAGACTGGAGTGCAGTGGCCGCTCCCGGCCGCTGCAGGCTCGACCTGCTGGGCTCCGCGATC
>NW_007249645.1:74678-76406 GCF_000164805.1 Carlito syrichta
CAAAAAAAAAAAAAAAATCAAATATATGGTTTTTCCACACCAAGCAGTTCTCCAATTTTCTAGGGGGTAAAGGAAACCCTACAATTTAGCTCAATTAAATCACAATTTAGTTCCATGAAATTTCAGAAGATTGTTAAAAGGGAAAAAAAACAATACTTTCTCTTTACGCACAGAACATGTCTTCTGGCACCAAATATGTGGGTTTTCCACACTAGCAATGCTTCAGTCCAGCTAGGTATCCTAAAATTTAACTCAATTCTGACTCTAACTACCCGGAATTAGCACAGACCCTACAGGTTA
The DNA here is from genome assembly GCF_000164805.1 of Carlito syrichta. Taxonomy (NCBI): domain Eukaryota; kingdom Metazoa; phylum Chordata; class Mammalia; order Primates; family Tarsiidae; genus Carlito; species Carlito syrichta. The sequence goes on from NW_007249645.1 coordinate 74,979, forward strand.
AGGGCTCGGTCCCACAAGCCTGTGCCCCACTTCAGATTCCAATTATAAGAGTGGGTTTCTAGGTTATCTGTTCTTCTGTCCATCTTGGCTACAAATCAGGGGCTCCCTTGACCATCTCCTTGGGTTCAATGATTTGCTAAAACATCTAACAGAACTCAAAAAACCGGTTATGTTTACTGGCTTATCATAAAGGATATTACAAAGCATATAGATAGATTAACAGCTGAGTGAAGAGGTACATGAGATCTGGAAGGGTCCTGAGCACAGGAGCGTCTTTCCCCTGGGGGTGGGGCATCTCATCGTAGGGATACATTCATTGACCCAGAAAGTCTTCCATCTCCATTGTTTAGGGTTTTTCTGGAAGCTTCACTAGGTAGGCAGATGTAACACAGTAATCCACCATCTGAGAGGGTTTATGCATAATGTTTACCTCTTCCAAAGAAGTCACCCAGATGTCCCTCAGGAAAAGACATTGTTTATTAGAACTTATAGGAAGCACCAGTGGTGGCTGCTCAGTGAAAACTCCAAGCCGGGCCGGTGGCTCAGCCTGTAATCCCGCGCCTTGGAGGCTGAGGTGAATGGATTGCCTGAGCCCGCGGGTTCGAGACCCGACTGGGCAACTTGGCAAGACCTCATCTCTACAATAACTAAAAAATCAGCTGGGCGTGGTAGCGTGTGCCTGTAATTCCGGCTACTTGGAAGGTTGAAATGGAAGGATCACCAGAGCTCAGCAGGTCGAGGCTGCAGTGGCCAGAAGCGGCCACTGCACTCTAGTCTGGACAACAGAGTGAGACTCCAATTCAAAAAAAAAAAAAAGAAAAATCCAGTTTGGGGCAGTAGGATTTTTTATAATCAAGCAAGCTGGTTATTCAATTTGCTATTCAGTCTTTACAATAACACTGATTAACAGTGATGCCTACATTGCTTTCAGCATTGCAGGATCAACTGCACTCCATGACTCATTACTGGGAATATGCACACCCCTCAGAGAGCAGCCTTAGTCAGAGGTCATTCCCTGAGGGAGGGGGAAGAAAGAAGTCAGATACAGGAGAAAAGAGTCTATGTCCAGAAAATACCTTACAGCTGAGTTGACTAAATTATAGTCAGGCATCATTTAGGATGAGGATACATTCTGGGAAATGTTAGGCAATTTTTTTTCTTATTGTGTGAACATCATAGAGTAAATCTACACAAACCTAGGTGGTCTAGCCTCCTACACACCCAGGATATATGGTCTAATCTATTGCTCCAGGTTACAAACCTGTAGAGTATGTTATTGTACTGATCACTTACAATGGTATTTGTATATATAAACATAGAAAAGTACAGGAAAAATATGGCATTATAATCTTGTGGTCCAACTCGACCAAAATGTCATCAAGTGGCACATGACTGTATTAACTTGATTCCCAGCCTCTCTCCCATCTT
>NW_007249645.1:76426-79761 GCF_000164805.1 Carlito syrichta
AGGCAATCCACTCATCTCAGCCTCCCAAAGGCATGGGATTACAGGCTGAGCCATCGAGCCCGGTTGTTTTTGTTTTTGTTTTGAGTTGCAGTGTCACTCTGCTACTCAGGCTGGAGTGCAGTGGCACACCCGTGGCCACCGCAGTCTTGACCTGCTGCGCTTAGGCAATCCATCCACCTCAACCTTCCAAGTAGCTGGAACTACAAGCGTGCACTACCATGCCTGGTTAACTTTTTTATTTATTGTAGAGATGGGGGGGGGGTCTCATCAAGTTACCTAGGCTGGTCTCAAACTCCTGTGCTCAAGCAATCCTCTCGTCTCAGTCTCCCAGAGCGCTGGGGTTACAGGCATGAGCCACCGCACCCGGCTGCCCTTGTTTTAAGTAAAGGATTTGTATAGGAAGACAAAGTTGATAAAACTGTGAGCCTAAGTGAAAAAAATAAGCCTAAGGTGAGCCATGTGAGGGGCTAAGGGCGTCATTTGGGCAACTTGGTGACACCTCATCTCTACAATAAATCAAAAATTAGTCAGGCGTGGTAGCACGCACCTGTAGTTCCAGCTACTTGGAAGGCTCGCAACTCATACTTCAAGAGTCACTTCATTAGCATAAATTCAGGTATTGGTTATAAGGGGCTGGCTTATTATGACTAACAAAAGACACTCCCCTCACTTTAACCACTCAGGGAATTCCAAAGATTTTAGATGCGCTGTGCCAGAAACTGGGGACAAAAATCAACATATATGTCTTATTATATCACAACGTCACAGCCGCCTTCTTGCTGTGTCCTCACATGGCCTTTCCTCTGTGCACTGGGGAATAGAGAAAGAGAGAGACAGATGGGGGTAGAGGGTGGGAGATTGGGGGAAGAGATCTGGCATAACTTCTTATAAAACACCTATAGAATTAGGACCCCATCCTTATGACCTTATTTATCCTTAATTACCTCCTTACAGGCCCTATCTTCAAATATCATTCTGGGAGCTTGGGCACAATTCAGTCTATAGCAAGACCCATGTAGAGTGTTCATGTGAATTGTCTACACCTGCCTTGTGGATTCCAGCACTTTAACTCCTTTCTGATGTCTTAATATCTCACCTTACTGAATCCATTTGGCACTTGCCTCCCAGACTTTTTTTTTTTTTTGAGTCAGAATCTCACTATGTTGCCCAGTCTGGAGTGCAGTGGTAAGATTAAGGCTCAAGGCAGTCTCGACCTCAGGAGAACCTTCTCCCTCAGCCTCCCAGCTGGGACTACAGGTATCCACCACTACACCCAGTTAGGTTTTTAAAAAATTTTTTTTGTGCAGACCAGATCTCAATATGTTGCCCAGGCTGGTCTCAAACTCCCAGGCTCAAGTAATCCTCCCTCCTTGGCCTCCCAAAGTGTTGGGATAACAGACATGAGCCACTGTGCCTGGTCACCTACCAGACTTTTGCAAGGGGCTCTATCCATGCATCATCTTAAACTCCCTGTCTCTAGGTCAGAGTTGCCTGCTTGGGCGTCTTGCTGTAGAAGAAGGGAACATCTATCCATAGAGTCATTTCTGCTTCCACCACATACAAGATAGATTGTCAGGGCCTATGTCAGAGATCCAACCTTGGAAGAAAACTCAAAGTCCCCAGTGCCTGGGAATTTAGATCTTGCCATTCAATAAACATTATTTTGTGAGGAACTTACACAAATAGTCTTGTGTGAGGGCCGAGAAAGATACAATCTCAATACTTATAGTGGATGGCCCCTTTAAATCCACAAAGGATTGCCAGTCTAATAAAAAAAATTTTTTTTAATGGAATATTTTATTGATAGGTAGATTTTTTTTTTTTTTAGGAAGTAGGATTTATTGAGAGGACAGAAAAGCTCCCACAGTGGGAGGGGACCCAAAGGGTTTGCCTCTATAGGTAGAATTTGACCGCAAAAATATTTGTGAAGATATCTTGTCTTTTTGGAAACTCCAAACCTCTTATTTGTCATGATGCCTTTATTCATTCACATATTCACTCAGCAATCACTTGGGTTCTTCTCAGAGGAAGTTTAAGGGCCCTGTGCAGGAATGGGAAAGTGAGATTGGAAAGGGAGACGAGGCTCAGATTATGGAAGCCTTGTGTTCTATTCCCGGCTTTATTTTGCAGGTATTGGGAAGAGGCAGGGGCAGAGGGGACAGACTGAAGCAACTCTAAAGTTTTTGTACCCACAGGACATGGGACATGAGGACAAGGGATGGATCCCAGATGACATCTGGCTTCTGGCTGGTGAGCCTAGGGGATGTAGTGGGGACCTTCTCTGAGAAAAGGAGGCAGAGGACAGAGCAAGTCTCCTGTGGGAATGATGTGTTTGTAGTTGGCAAGTGGAGGTGGGCATCAGTGTGCCTATTGCTGGGGACTCTCAGAGTTTGGGTCTCTGCTGATCCTGCAAGTCTCAGTTTCCCAAGACAGAAGTTAGCAATACCTGCATCTAAATTCCTTAAATGACGGGATGTGACAAGAAGACCGGTCAGAGCCTGCTGAGACCAGCTAAGACCAAGATGGTGTTGAAAGATCTCTGCCTGCACTTTTCACTCAATACACACGAAGTATAATGAATTAGCATGCTAAAAGACACTTGCATCCTTGCCATAACTGTCTACAATAACCGTGGCAACTTCCAGAAGTTACTCTCTATGGTTTAACCCTTTCCCCCATTTAACCTGAGGGTACTCGCTTGCAGCTGCAGTGTTTACCCTGAGATTAAATTCAAAAAATAAGAGAGTTACAAAATATAGTAATCCTCTTCTTTTTTTTTCTTTTTCTTTTTTTTGTAATTCTCATTAGGATTAGAGATAAGTTCTGTTCAGAAATAACTCCATAAACAGTTTTATATATATATATATATATATATTTTGAGTTGGAGTCTTACTCCATTGCCCAGGCTGGAGTACAGTGGCACGCTCCTGGCCACCGCAGCCTTGACCTGCTGGGCTCAGGCGATCCTTCCACCTCAGCCTTCCAAGTAGTGAAACTACAGGCATACACCACCATGCCCGGTTAATTTTTAAATTTATTGTAGAGATGAGGTCTTGCCAAGTTGCCCAGGCTGGTCTCCAACCTGTGGGCTCAGGCAATCCTCTCACTTCAGCCTCCCAAAGTGCTGGAATTATAGGCATGAACCACTACACCTGGCGCATAAACAGTTTTTTTTTTTTTCTTTTTTTTTTTTTGAGTTGGAGTCTCACTCTGTCGCCCAGACTGGAGTGCAGTGGCCGCTCCCGGCCACCGCAGCCTCGACCTGCTGGGCTCCCGCGATCCTTCCGCCTCAGCCTTCCAAGTAGCCGGAATTACAGGCACGCGCTACCATGCTT
>NW_007249645.1:80061-85693 GCF_000164805.1 Carlito syrichta
GATCTTTGATTCTGGGAATTCACCACCCCTTTCTCTGAAAGCCCATGAATAATCCACGCCTTGTTTAACATATAATCTAGAGATAGGCCTAAATATAGTCAGTCACACTGCTCTGCCTATGGAGTACCCTGCTCTCTGTCCTTTCAACAAACATGTTTATTTTCTACTTAAGTCTCATGATTGAATTTTTTCCTGCATAAGGACAAGAATACTCTTGGCCTGCTGGGTTGAGCCCTGGTTTTGGGGTTCACCTGTGTCAGAAAGAGGCTCTTCCTTCTCACTCACTGCTTCTTCAGTACCCACTTCTGTATGAAAACCACATTCCTCCCAATGGGCTGATTCCCAGCTGTCCCTAAATTCTTTCTCTTCTGAGGGTCTCAAGGCCCCTTCCCCTGGAGGCGTCAATTTTCCCTACCAGATCCACTCCTGGTTTCAGTTCCCACGTGTGACTGTTTTGTCAAAACTTCTGCTGTCATGCCTAAGCCCCAGCCAAGCCCTCCCTTTCCGTGTCCTCAGCGGGACTCGTTTTATCCGTCCCAAGCTGGTTCTGCTTCGGGTCGGACGGCCAGCTGCATCGTGTCCTCTCCTTACCGCCCACTTACTAAACACTGCTGAGCTCTGTCCTGCAGCTCTTCTGTGCAGACTTTTCCTGGGACGCACTTAGAACCTGTGGAGGTGGAGAGTGAACACAAGGACATTGCTGTTGCAGATCTTTTTTGGAAGGTAAAACCAGTAAAATAAAAACATATATGATTTAAAAATGGGCCGAGTGTGATGGCTCACACCTGGACCCCAGCACTTTGGGAGGCGGAGGAGAGAGGATCGCCTGAGCCAGGGGTTTGAGACCAGTCTGGGCAACTTGGTGAGACCTTATCTCTACAAAAAAAAAAATACTAGGGTGTGATGGCATGCACCTGAAGTCCCAGTTACTTGGAAGGCTGAGGTGGAAGGATCACCTGAGCCCAGCAGGTCGAGGCCTGGTAGCTGGGATCATACCACCGCACTCCAGCCTGGGCAACAGAATGAGACTCCAACTCAAAAAAAAAAAAAAAAAAAAGAAGACAGAGGCTCTAGGGTCCTTTCCTGGAGAGGACAGGATACAGAGACAGAAGGCTGGGTCTTTCAGGAGATGCATTTTTTCCTCTTCATTATTTTGTCAAAACTTGGATATATCACCAGAGAGCTCCTCATTTCAGGCACTGGTATAAAACAAAGCAAGATGCTCCGGTTTTAAATTACAATAATAACAACAACAACAACAACAATAGCTAATATTTATTGAACCCTGACTATGCGTCAGACTCTATAGGCATTGCATGTATTACCTCACTGAATCCTCACAACAAAGCTATGTGGCAGAGACTGTTATTTTTTTGTTTTTGTTTTTATTTTTGTACAAGATAAACACATAGTGCTTCTGCAGGCGACATAGCTTGTCTGTGAGTCTCACTGCTCAGCACTGGTGAAACTGAGTTCCAAACCTGTCTACACAGCTTGTGTATTTCTCTGAGCAACATGTCCACCTGGAACCCCAGAATGTGACCTTATTTGGAAATAGGGTCATAACAAAGGTCATTAGTCAAGATGAAGTCATATTGGATTAGGGTAGGCCCTAAAGCCAGTGGCTGGTGTCCTTATAAGAAGGCTATGTGAAGGCATAGAGGCGCAAAGAAGAGAACAGAACATGAGGACTGAAGCAGATTGCAGTGATGCATGCACAAACCAAAGAATGCCAGGGATTGTTGGTGATCACCAGAAGCTAGGAAAGAAGTGTAGGGGAAAAAAGATTTATTTGTTCTTTGCTTGGTTCATGACTGAGGCCCCTATAACAAGAGACAGATTAACAAGAGAAAAGCGTATACATGTATTTGGTATAAGTTTTATGTGACATGGGAGCATTTAGATATGAAGACCCAAAGAAACAATATTTTTTAAAACAGAATGCATATATGTTTTGAGTTGATGTCTCATGCTAGCGCCCAGGCTGGAGTGCAGTGGCACACTCATGGCCACTGCAGTCTCGACCTGCTGGGCTCAGGCCATCCTTCCACCTCAGTCTTCCAAGTAACTGGAACTACAAGCGTGCGCCACCACACCCAGTTAATTTTTTTTATTTGTTGTAGAGACAAGTTCTTGCCAAGTTTCCCAGGCTGGTCTCGAACCCCTGGACTCAGGAAATCTCTTGCTTCAGCCTCCCCAAAGTGCTGGGATTACAGGCATGAGCCACCATGCCTGGTTTGAAACAGAATACTTTTTATTCTAGATTTGATGAAGAAGTGAATAGTTGTGACTGGATTTAAAAAGTAGGATATAAGGGTTATAAACTGGGGGAACACTTAGCACTGCTAGGCCTGTTTGTTCTGATTCTTCTCTGTGCCCCTGTGTCTTCACAGATAAGGATGTTCCTTTCCCTGGGGTTTAGGAAAGGGACCTCTCAAATTAGGGACTTATGCCCTGCCTCAGGAAAGAAAGTGGGAAGGTGAGAGGGACCTTTTGGCTTCTGCTGTTTTCTCAAATGCCAAGGTGTTATATTTTGGGGTACTGTGTGCTGTGAAAGGTGCAGGAAGCGACCAGAGGGGCGGCTCCCAAAATGGCGCCAACACACCGGACAACAAAGGCCCTCAGTCCGGCTTCTGTGAGTACAATTCCCAGTGCGCGCCAGTTTCAAACCTCCCTGCGCACATCAATTTCAAACCTTCCCGCTCCCATCAATTTCAAACTTCCCCTGCGTGACAATTTCAAACCTGCAAACCTCCAATCAGTACCCAGCTTTGTTATGCGTCCAATAGGACCATAACACGGCATTGGCCCCACCCTACTCCCATGCAGCTCCTCCAATAGGAGCATAGCACGGCCCCTTCTGGCCCCTGTCGGGCTGATAAATACAACCCTCTCCCCGCAACTCTCTCTCTCTCTGTCTCTGTTTCTGTCTCTCTGGGTTTCTCTTTCTCTCTCGTCTCTCTTTCTCTCTCTCTCTGTCGCTTGTCTCTTTTTCTGTCTCTCTCTGTCGCTCTCTCCCTCTCTGCAGCTCTCTCCCTGCCTCTTTTCCACTTCCTCTCTAGCTCTCTCCCCGCCTCTCTCCCACTTCCTCTCTCTCTCTCTCCACAGACCCTTTCCCTTTTTCCTTGTAACCGCCACTTTAATAAATCTCTTGGTCCTGGCCGGGTGTGGAGTCATTACTGGCACCGAACTTCTTTCATCCTACACCTCACTGGGGGCATGAAACAGATCCTTTCTTGGAACTTCCAAAAGGAACAACACTGGTGAACCTCGGTTTCTGACTTCTAACCTCCAGAGCTGTGAGATAATGAATTTTGGTTGCTTTAAGAGACTCTGTTTTTGGTAGTATGTTATAACAGCCCTAGGAAACGGATACACTGTACGATGACCATAATAATAATCTCCCAAATTATTTCCTAATAGTCAAAAAGATATTTGTCTTCCAAGCACTCTCTCTCTCTTTCAGATTCACAGATGTGTCTATTTGACAAAGCTTATTTTAACCCCAGATTTATCCCCTCATGCAATTTCCTAGGTTTATTTAAGTATAGGTTTGCCATCTAGTGGCATAAAATGAGAAATGCAGGTTATTTTTGGAAATGGCCAAGTGTAACATGATTTGCGTAATTTCTACCCATTTCCTGAAGAGTAACAAACAGAAAAGTCTGCAATGGAATCTTCCCTAAACATCTGTGTTAGTGACATAGGTTCATTCAAAATCTTTCAAAATTATTCGTGCTTTAAAAGACAGAGAAAATTAAAGCATTTATTTTGTTAAGCAAAATTGAGTTTTTATTTGCATTACATGTACAATTAAGAGTGCATGGGCAGCTTGCATTAAAAAGTGCATGATTCTGGTGGAAATATTACATGCTCTTATTGTGGCTTAAAGGTTATGCATTTTCTTTCTTTCTCTTTTCTCATTTTCTTTCTACAATCAGAGGCATGTTATAAGATGGATATTTGTATCCTATTTGTATCCTATTTGTAGAGGTGAAGAAATGGATTAGGATCAACTTGCACCAAATCACAGAGTTTAAGAACACCACCAAAACTGAGCCCAATTCAGTTTAACTCTTTTTTGGCCATTGAGCTGCTACCCATTGGTCTTGTCGCATCCTGCTGCTGATTTAAATGGCCACAGGATGAGTCATCATTGCAACACTGTTTGGTCGTTAATGCCCAGTCCCGGATTAGAAACATAAACCTCCACTGAAATACTGTTCATTGGGAAAAAGTCAAATGTGTTTTACACTTATCGTTAGAAAAAGTCTTGTGAAAAGAACAGAACTCACTTGAGGTTTTATTTCTTTTTCTGGGGAAAAAAGTTAAAAGGCGATTCTAAGGCTCTAATAATTAATGCCCACTTTCTAAATTGAAGTAAATAAATTCTTAGAATAAGAATGTAGAGGAAAGGAACAGAAATAATGGAATGAACCGCTTGCATCTGTGGCTTTGAGTAGATGACAAAACCTCTTCTAGACTTGTTAGTTTATTTGTAAACTGATTGCTCATGGCCCTCTAGGAATTATTGTTTGGGCTCATTTTGTGTAATGGGGTGAGGGTGGGGATTATATTTGAAGATTTTTACTGACTTAGACAAAGCCAAGGCGTACCACTGAGGTATTCCAGAATTTAGTATTTCCAGAAATTTCTGAGTAAAATGAGTTAGGAAAAACTTCTTTAGTATTTAGGGCTCTTTCTTTCAGGACAAGTTAATTTTGCCCAACCATAATACATATTCATACAAAATTTATATAAACCAGCTCAGTCAGAAGTCAAGAAAACAGTAATTTTTCTGAAGTTATCAGCTTCCTCAAAACTCAGTGCTTTCTCCTTGGAATGCAAATTTACTACAACTAAAGTCAACAATAAGCCTAACCCTGACTCTAAGACCCTTCTCCGCCTACCTTTGAAAGTGGGGCGTGAGAATTTCTAAAGGCCGCATCTGCTTTCTTTTTTTTCTTTTTTCTTTTGAGTTGGAGTCTCACTTTGTCACCCAGACTGGAGTGCAGTGGTCGCTCCCGGCCACTGCAGCCTCGACCTGCCGGGCTCCGGCGATCCTTCTGCCTCAGCCTTCCAAGTAGCTGGAACTACAGGCGCGCGCTACCATGCCCGGCTAATTTTTGACTTATTGTAGAGATGAGGTCTCGCCAAGTTGCCCAGGCGGGTCTCGAACCCGCGGGCTCAGGCAATCCACTACCTCACCTCCCAAGGTGCTGGGATTACAGGCTGAGCCACCGAGCCCGGCTCGCATCTGCTTTCTATATATCAGACCCATGTGGGAAGATTGGACTGGGGACATTGAAAGAAACGCTGAGTGTCTGCTCATTAAAGTAGCAGAAATAATTTCCATTATTTACCCAGGACCTGAATATATGTCCCTGACTGTTTAAAAGTTGATTCCCTTTCCAGGAAGACAAGAGCTAATTGGTTTGCTTGACTTTAAAATATCTAAAGTGTTGAGGTGGAATGCATTTTATTAGCTACTTATTTATTTCAAGCAAGAAGTTGTTTTCTTTGAAGATATTGGTGAGAGAGCCAGGCTCGGTGGCTCAGTCTGTAATCCTGCGCTTTGGGAGACTGAGGTGAGTGGATTGCCTGAGCCTGAGGGTTCGAGACCCGCCTGGGC
>NW_007249645.1:85848-88172 GCF_000164805.1 Carlito syrichta
CCACTGCACTCCAGTCTGGGTGATAGAGTGAGACTCCAACTCAAAAAAAAAAAAAAGAAATTGGTGAGAAAATTCTAAAATGCATGTGGAATTGGAAAGAACCAGGTATAGCCGAAACTATCTTGTAAGAGGACAGTGTTGGAAGACTCACATTTCCTGACTTTAAATTTGATGCAAAACAGTAGCAATCAAGAGAATGTGTTACTGGCACAAAGATAAATGTACAGATCACTGGAGAGTTTGGAAATAAACCCATACTTCTATAATAAACTAATTTTTGAGAAAAATACAAAGACCATTTAATGGGGAAAAAGTTAAAAGTTATTTCAACAGGAGGTGCTGGGACAGCCAGAGAGTCACAGGTAAAATAATGAAGTTGAACCCTTATCTCATACCATATACAAAAAAATTGACTCAAAATGTATCAAAGACCTGAATATAAGTGCTAAAACTATAAAACTCTTAGAAGTAAGCCTTCATGACCTTGGGTTTGGCAAAGGATTCTTAAATATGACACCAAGAACACAAGCCATTAAAAATATACATAAAATTAAAAAGTTGTGTTTCAAAGGACACCATCCAAGAAAATAAAATGGCAACCCACAGAATGAGAGAAAATACTTGCAAGTCATATATCTAATAAGGGTCTAGGTTCACAATATAAAAATAACTCACAAAACTGAAAACCAAATATTCCAATTGCTTATGGTAAAGGACCTGAATAGACATTTCTCCAAGGAAGATATATAAATGGTTAATAAGCACATGAAAAGATGCTTGACATCGTAAGTCATTAGGGAAATGCAAATCAAAACCATGACACAGCACTTCACACTGGCTAGAATGGCTAGGATTAAAAAGTCATATAATAACAAGTGTTGGTGAACACATGGAGAGTCAGAACGCTCATACAATGCTGGTGGGGAATGTAAAATAGTGAACTGTTTTGAAAACAGTCTGGCAAGTCCTCAAATGATTAATCATAGACCAGACTCAGAAATTCCACTCCAAGGTATATACCCAAGAGAAATGAAAACACATGTCTACAGAAAAACTTGTGCATATATGTATATTACAGCATTATTCTTAATTGTTGCTATTAGCTGAATGTGTTCTCCCACCAGATTTATATGTTGACACCCTAAACATTAGAAGATGGGGCCTTTGGGCGTTTAGGTCACCAAGACAAAACTCTTTTGAATTGGGTTAGTGCCCTTATAAAAGAGGGCCAAGGGAGCTCATTCATTGCTCCAACATGTGAGAGCACAACAAGAAGGTACTATCTATGAACCAGAAAAAGGAAGCTTACTAGACACCAAATCTGCCAGCACTTTGATCTTGGACTTCTCAGCTTCCAGAACTTTGAAAAATAAATGTTTTTTGTTTATAAACTACCTGGATTATGATATTCTGTTATAGCAGTCCAGACAGACTAAGGTGGTAGCCAAAAAATGAAAGCAACCCAAATGTCAACAAATGAATGGATAAATAAAATGTGGTTTTTCCAGCTGGGCTCGGTGGCTCAGCCTGTAATCCTGCGCTTTGGGAGGCTGAGGTGAGTGGATTGCCTGAGCCCCCGGGTCGAGACCCGCCTGGGCAACTTGGCGAGACCTCATCTCTACAATTGATCAAAAAATCAGCCAGGTATGGTATCACGCATCTGTAGTACCAGCTACTTGGAAGGCTGAGGCAGAAGAATTGCTGGAGTCCAGCAGGTCGAAGCTGCGGTGGCCAGGAGCGACCACTGCACTCCAGTCTGGGTGACTCCAACTAAAAAAAAAAAAAAAATGTGGTTTTTGCATACAATGAAATAGTATTCATCCATAAAAAGGAATTAAGTCCTGCTACGTGGTACAACACAGATGAATGTGAAAACATTATGCTGGCCAGGTGTGGCGGCTCACACCTGTAATCCCAGCATGTTGGAAGACTAAGGCAGGAGGATTGCTTGAGCCCAGGAATTCAAGACTAGCCTGAACAGCATAACTTGTCTCCACAAAAAATAAAAAAACATTAGCTGGGCTTGGTGGCATGTACTTGTAATCCTAGCTACTCAGGAGGCTGAGGCAGAAGGATCCCCTCAGCCCAGGAGATCAAGGCTGTGGTGAGTTGGGCTCATGCCACTGAATTCCAGCCTGGATGATAAAGTAAGATTCTGACAGAAGGAAGGAAGGAGGGAGGGATGGAGGGAGGGAGGGAGGGAAGGAAAGAAAGAAAGGATGGATTATGCTAAGTGAAAGAAGTCAGTTATAAAACACAACATTTTTTTTTTTTGAGTTGGAGTCTCACTGTCGCCCAGACTGGAGTACAGTGGCCACTCCCGG
>NW_007249645.1:88192-101650 GCF_000164805.1 Carlito syrichta
CCACTCACCTCAGCCTCCCAAAGGTGCGGGATTACAGGTTGAGCCACCGAGCCCGGCTAAACACAACAGATTGTATGACTCCATTCATGTGAAATTTCCAGAACCAAGAAATCTATAGGAACAGAAGGTAGATTAGTGGCGGGCTAGGGCTAGAAGTGGACAGAGAGGTAGGAGATGGTAGCTAAAAGGCATGTGGTTTCTTTTAGAGGTGATGAAAATGTTCTAAAATTGACTGTAGTGATGGCTGTATACAGGTGTAAATATGCCAAAAACCATTCAATTCTGTATCTTAAATGGATGAATGACCATTCATGCTTTCAGAGATAGACCTACTTGTCTTGGTCTGATCACAGATTTTTTTTTTTTTTTTTATTAGAGTCTTACTCTTGCCCAGGCTGGAGTGCATTGGCACACTCACAACCACCGCAGCCTCGATCTGCTGGGCTCAGGTGATCCTTCCCCCTCAGTCTTCCAAGTAGCTGGAACTACAGGCATGCGCCACCATACCTGGTTAATTTTTTAATTTATTGTAGAGACATGGTCTTGCCATATTGCCCAGGCTGGTCTCTAGCCCGTGGGCTCAGCCAATCCTTTTGCCTCGACCTCCCAAAGTGCTGGGATTATAGGTGTAAACCGCTGTACCCGACTTGACCATGGATATTAATGAGGCCATGGTAACCCAGTTCCAGCTCTTCCAGCCTCAGTCTGGGGGCAGTCTTGCCTGCCCAGGGACCGCCAGAAGACACACTCATCCATGCTCTTAGAGGAAGACCTGCAGATCTCAGTCTGACCCTGATCTTGAAGCAGCCCTGTAAGCTAACTCTAGCCCCTGTCAGCTGCTGCCTGGGAACAATCCTTTCCTCCCAGAGATCAGAGGGAGACTCAACAGTCTGTGCCACTAGAAAGGGGCCTGCAGACCTTGGTGCTGGCTGTGAACCCTGAGGCAGCCCTCTGACTTCATCTCAACATCACTCAGTCATAGTCTGGGACAAATCCTACCTAACCAGAGACCCACCCAGAGACTCAGCAAGACCCGTGCCTCTCAGCACATCTTGTTTGGTCACTGTTTGCAGGCCCGCCATTTTCAATCCAACTGTGGGCCCTGAAGCAGACCCTTGTCAGTACCAGCCCTACTGACCAAGATCCTGTAGGTAGTTTCATCTGCCTAGGGACCGGACAGGATCCATGCCTGCCCATACCAGGCTGGAATGAATTATTAAAATTTTATGTTACCTCAGCATCCACTTTAAATGTAAGTGGGGTTTTCTCATATCAGAAGCAGAACTTCATCAGCCTTGACACAATTTCCAGTTCCACACCTCCTCGCAATTTCTTAGTGTGGTCACTCATATATCTGCCTTCTATGACTTCCTCCTGGTGGCCACCCTCCTATGGGAGGGACAGCAATATACAACCTACTTGACTGGTCTCACTGAGCCCCGTGCCCTGCACGGACTATAAAGATATGTCACAATAATCATCTCTCAGTCACAGCACGGCCTCTTGAAACTCATGACTGCTTTAAACTCACCAAATAAATACTCCCCATGGGGGGTTTGGATTATTCCCTGAACCCCAGTGAAGGCATTAATCTCTCTCTCTTCCCCCCCTGCCTTGATCTCTCCTTCTCTCAGTCTCTCTCAGTCTCTCTCTCTCTCAATCTCTCTCACAATCTTTCTCTCTCAATCTGTCTCTTTCTCAATCTCTCCCTCTCTGTCTCTCTCTCTCTATGTATATATAAGTATATATATGTATATATCAATCTCTCTTTCTCTCAATCTCTGTCTCAATCTCTCTCTCCCGATCTCTCTCTCTCTCAATTTTTTTCTCTCTCTCTCTCAATCTCTCTCTCTCTCAGTCTCTCTCTCTCTAATTACTCTGTCTCAATCTTTCTCTCTTGATCTGTCTCTCTCTCTCAATCTCTGTCTCTCTCTAAATCTCTCAGTCTCTCTCTCAATTTCTCTCTCTCTCTCTCAATCTCTCTCTCTCTCTCTCTCTCAATCTCTCCCCCCACCCCATGTGTTCCCTGACCTTGGTATGTGGCCTCCAGGAGTGACATGTACCCCCCAGGATCTATAAGTAATAAAATCTCCATTTTCATATCATGTCTCTCTTAATCATTGAAGGGGTGCCTCCATTTTAAAAGCCTTAAATTAAAACACAGATTCCCCCTAACACAGACGCCTGTGACCCAGCAGCAGCCACACGACGCAGCTCCAACTGTCTCAATAGTGATACTGTGGGCAATCCCAACAGCCTGAGGATCTGACAGGAAAATGTCTTTGCTTGTTGACACCAGCAGTCTGTAAGGTTATATTACAATACTTGAAACTATATTCTGGTTTTAATTTTTTTCCTGATAAATGATCACTGTGGGCCTCAGGTCATACATCCCCTTAAGTTGGAAACCTCTTGCCAAGTGGAATTTTCCTGGAGGTTATTAGAGCTGCCAGTTTCCTCAGTACATGGTTCTCATGGAGTCAGCTCTTTTCCATGCGCCTGGGGCCAGGGTAATTAACTTATATTCAATGCATTTAAATTTTGTGACCAGGTGACCACATTTCCCAGCTTTATGGGTTGTACAAAATAGATAACCAAGTTTATTCAAGAGGTAAAATCTGGCTACAATTTCCTGTATTATACCCCAAACACTAAAGCAGCTTAAAGATTTACCATGAGTGTTGATCAGGACATTAGCAACCACAATCTGCTACCAGATTAAGTTGTAGTTAATTGCAGTGACGGTAGAAAACAAGAACACATGGAAACTTCTGAAGTGTTACTGGAAAATGTGGTTGCACAAAGAACATGGTATTGAGAGATGAGTTCTGTGTGACAGCAGCTATTGATTAGCTCTATGTCCTTTGTTGAGTAACTTCCCATTTCTGGCCTTGTTTTTCTTATCTGTAAAATGGGTAGGTTGAACTAGGTGATCTAAGATCCTTTTTAGGTCTGAAACTATATGCTTCACGTGTGATAGCTTGTCCAATAGATTTTAGGTATGAATAATTCTGAAGCTATCTGTGTATGTTAGTCTTGAAAAAAGAATGGTTTCTGGTTAAGGGAAAATGCGTGATTTGTATTTTACCTACACTTCTACCCCAAAATAATGCCACTAAAAATCAATCAAAAGACAACCCACAGAATTGGAGAATGTATAAACTGTTTATTAATAAGGAATTAATATCCAAAATATATAAGGGACTCAAACAACTCAGTTGAAACAAACAAACAAATAACCTGATTTAAAATGGACTGAGGGCCTGAATAGATATTTCTTAAAAGAAGATATGCAGATAGCCAACAGGTATATGAAAAGGTGCTCAACATCACTAAGCATCAGGGAAATGCAGATCAAAATCACATACCCGATAGGGTGGCTACAATCAAAAAGACAAAACATAACAAGTGTTGAAGAGGATGTGGAGAAAATAAAACTCTTATACACTGTTGGTGAAAATGTAAATTGGTAAAATGTAAATTATAGAAAACAGTATGGCAGTTCCTCAAAAAACTAAAAATAGAACTACCATGTAACCCAGCCATCCTACTGCTGAATATATATCCAAAGGAAATAAATCAATATCTTGAAGAGATATCTGTACTCCCATGTTTATCGCAGCACTACATACAATAGCCAAGATACAGGAAAAACCTAAGTGTTCATCAATAGATAAATGGATGAAGAATATGTAGTATATTGATATACAATGGAATATTTTTCAATATTATTCAACCATAAAAAAGAAGGAAATCTGCCATTTGCAAGAGCATGGATGAACCTGGAGGACATTATGCTAAGTGAAATAAGCCAAACACAGAAAAACAAATTTTGCTTGCACTTATTTGTGGAATCTAAATGATTTGAAGATGGGGGGGGGCAGGGTACTGAAGGGGGGTGATGGGATGGGATGGGGAGTGAGGAAATGGGAAGATATCAGTCAAAGTGGGAAAACTTTCAGTTATAAGATGCATAAGTTCTGGGGAGCTAATGTACAGCCCAGTGACTGCAATTCATAATGCATTGTATATCTGAAATTTGCTAAGACAGTTGATCCTAAGTGTTCTCACCGCCTCCCCACGTGCACAGAAAGTGAGGTGATAGCCGAGCTTGGTGGCTCAGCCTATAATCCCGCGCCTTGGGAAGCTTAGGTAAGTGGATTGCCTGAGCCCGCAGGTTCGAGACCCGCCTGGGCAACTTGGCAAGACCTTATCTCTACAATAAATCAAAAAAATCAGCCGGGCATGGTAGCGTGTGCCTGTAATGTCGGCTACTTGGAAGGCTGAGGTGGAAGGATCGCCAGAGCCCAGTGGGTCAAGGTTGCAGTGGCCGGAAGCAGCCACTGCACTCCTGTCTGGGTGACAGAGTGAGACTCCAACTCAAAAAAAAAAGAAAGTGAGGTGATGGGAGTGCTAATTAGCTTGATTGTGATAGTCATTTCATAATGTATGCATATATCACATCATCATGTTGGCTACCTTAAACGCATGCACATTTTACTTGTCAATGATACTTCAACATAGATATAATAATAAAAACTTTAAAAAACTTGAATTTTTGAAAAGGCATGGATTGGGTGGTATGTGAACTACAGCTCAAAGCTGTTAAAAAGATACATTGATATTCATAATTTCAGTAATTTAATCAGCTTCTCTCTCTCTCAACAGGTAGATAGATGGATCTGCGTGTTTCATAAGATTTGATGTTGTTATGGGGAGAATATTTGACAAACTATTCACAGATTTGATTACACTTAACATCCATAAACATGATAATTTCACCATACAAAAATAGATTGGAAAGTAGATTATGTTACTTTCCACACTGTCTTTTTCTAATGAAAAACATAATACTTGTCAACATATCACTGGGGTCTTCTTGGCAGTTCCCATGGCCTCACACCTGAATACTGCAATTCTTGTTGAATTCCCTTTACCTTGTACACCACTGCCCAGATAATCTTTGCAAGACACTGCTTTTTTCTCCTGCCATGTCAGTGTGTTTATTTCTATTACCTTTATAAGCTTAATTCTCTAGAGCCCCACATGAAACCTCAATAATACCTTTATCAGCCCTGGAGACAAGGGAATGACAGTGTAACAAATCCCTCATCTCTCACCTTATACTAGGGGGAGCCCCCCAAAACCCAGAATTAACTTTTGGAGGGTGGACCCCTTATAGTACAAGCTTCCCCCACTAGCTAAGTGTTCTAGGAGCCCATCGTCTTCTGTGTTCCAGCCACTGCTGTGGTGAGAGGCTGCCTTCCGCTTCAGTGAATTTTTCAGAGATTCTTGCAAGGCGGTTGTCCATTTCATGATTGGTGACTTACGAGCACACTTGCCCACACTGTGCAGAGTGTTCAGCAGTTTTTGACCAAAACAGCATGACCCCGTGCCCCCATCCTTCCTATTCACTTAATCTCACCCCGAGTGCCATTTTTTTTTGTTTCCCTGAATGAAGAAACCTCAAAGGGTTTCTTTGCCAGTGTGGAAGAGGTGAAACAAAAATGGCAGAAGCACTAAAAGGCATCTAAATTGACGAGTTCAAAAATTGTTTTGAGCAGTGGAAAAAGTGTCTTGATAGGTGTATTGCATCAAATGAAGAGAACTTTGAAGGTAACTGAAGTTTAAGTATGTAAGAATAAATACACAATTTAAAAATAAATTCCGGGTTTTTTTTGGTCTCCCTTGTATAATTCAAAATAAAATCCAGAAAAAATATGTTACATTTGTGTTGACATAAAAATAGCCTCTTTGTAGAATTTTAATTTGCAAAATTATAGATAATTTCAGCAATGCTTAAGTTTTTTCCTTTTTTAGGACTCCTGCTTTGCTTGTGCCCTGAACAGAGGGTTCCCTTGCTTCTTGGCTCGTCCATCTTCATTTAGCCAAGCTGAGTCCTCAGTGGCCTCGCTGATAACCCCTCTCCATTCACTCTCTCTTCCTTTCCCTCATCCTCACTCTCACCTCTGACACTTCCTTCAGGTCCCCATGAGAAACTTGAACTAGGATCTCACCAGAAATGACTACACCTCTCACCCATGAGCCAAGTAATAGTAATTCTCTCAGACCCTGCCAAAATCTTGCCTTCTCCAAGAATAGCAGCATTTTCGTAATCTCATTTTGGCCCTGCCAGAATCAATGTAGGTTTTGTTTTTATTCATCAATAACTAAAAATTTGGAAAAGTCTGATAGCTTTTTTATAAAACAATTCAAGGTCTTTTAAAAAAATAGTTCACTTCAGAGAGCTTATGATCTGAAGGACATAAACATTAGAAATATGGCTTGGCAAAATGTGATAAAAAAAATCAAGAAAGTTTTTTATTTTATTTTATTTTACAACTCTCCCTGGATGAGGCATGGCTTGATAGAGCAAGTTTTTTTAGATTGGTAGTATTTGACAGAATTTTCTGTGGAGAATATTGTTGACTCAAGTACAATGAATTTTTTTTTTTATTGAACTACTTGTCTAACTTATCTGATGTTTCTATTTGTTTAGACAGTTGAGCAAACATAAAGATGAAAAATATTGGCATACCATGAAAAGAATATTTTAATCTAGCATTTTTACTAGAAACACATTATTGCTTTATAAACAGAAAAGTGAATTATTCTACATTCACAACAGAATTATTCAAATCATAAAACACCAAAAAAGACTAAAAAAGAAGAAAAATGATTGACACATAGGATTCTGATTGCCCTTACCCTATATGTTCTAGCTTAGACATTTTCTGATTTTGTAGAAAGGTTATTTTTCTCCCCCATCCCTTTTTCTCCCTGACATAAGAAGTTTCCTGTGTGGAGACAGGATAGTTATTCGTACTTATGAAATTTTTATGTGACATTCTTGCCCTTCAATTCTTTCTTTATAATTGGATTTTTGGTGTCTGCTACATGCATGTTACATGATACTAGAAATTGAAGATCAGTGTGACTGAAAAAGAAAAGAAAAAGAAAATTCTTCTAAGAAATTACTCTGTCTTGGTGCTTGGCACCACACACCACACCATACCACACCACACAACACACCACAAGAAATCTGTTTCTAATTGTGGTCTGAATACTTTCTGTCTCCCCTGACCCCCCCCCAGGGTCCACTGTGGTGCTGAGAAAGCCAAGATTGTTTTAAAGATGGGAATCATAAGGTTTGCACTCGTTGACTAGTTTGGAAGCCTGTCATTCTACTTGGCTGATGAAATCACTTAAAAGGCAAGACAGGAAACACTATGGTTTTTGTCAAGGTAGGCGTTGGTTTGCTCATTACTATGTGCTAAAAGATCTCTAATCTACTTTCATCTATTCTCTGCAATAGTGTGACATTAGTATGTGATAGTTACATCAAGTTTTATATCTAGGGGCAGATATTTACCCTAGTGAAGAATCCATATCACAAGAGGACTCAGCTACTAAACAGCCCCATGTCAGATGGAGCTACCATAAGCTTTGTTATTGTATCTTGATCAGACCAAGGTTATGGTAATTAGAGAACTGAATGTTAAAACTGCATTATTATTGATGAAATGGGGACATGCTGACTATATAATGCATGCCGGAAATGTCCTTTCCTTTGCAAAATTTAAGCAGTCCAAATATGGCTGGGTGTGATAATCCCAGCACTTTGGCAGTACAAGGCAGGTGGATTGCTTGAACCTAGGAGTTCGAAACCAGCCTGGGAAACATAGTGAGACCTTGTGGCTTAAAAAATATTACAAAATTAGCCATGTGTGGTGGCACACACCTGTAGTCCCAGCCACTCATGAGGCTGAAGTGAAAGGATTACCTGAGCCCTGGAGATCGAGGCTGCAGTGAGCTGGGATCATGCGACTGCACTCTAGCCTGGGTGACAGAGCGAAACCTAGACTCAAAAAACAAAACAAAACAAAATATGATGATGGGTTACACCCCTTGCATGAACAAGCCTGGGGAAGCCTGTAGCCTATTCCTTAGGGAAAGCACCATAGACTCAGCCTCCAAATGGTCCTGGGCCCTATTGGTTTAACAAGATTCTGTGACTTGATGCTGCCTACAAGATCAATAGAATTTTGCCTCTGGAATTTTGTTGAGTCCACTTCAAGTGAACGTCTCAGGAAACACGAAAGAGAGCTAGGCATCTGGAATTTTTTGAGCTTATACACAGTTTATAAGAGCTATTTGGAGCTACTTGCTAATGTGTGGTCAATACATATCTGTATGCATGTCAGCTTTGCTTTTTTAAATAAGAGTATAGGGCAGAAGCTCACCTTCACTGACCTCAATGGTTTATTGCTACACACCAACAAGAAAAGTTGTGCAGGACCATAGAGGCTAAGATTAGTCAGTATCTCAGCTTGTTCTGGTCACATGCCTTAGTTGAGGGAATATGTATTAACATCATACCAAACATCACTGCTGGTTTACTAGAAAAGATTGCAGTTTGAAATAACTAAATTAAATAGTGTAATGTGAGATAGTGAAAGCATTATGGAACTTTTTATTATTTATTTATTGAGTTGGAGTCTCACTCTGTCACCTAGGCTGGAGTGCAGGGCATGCCCACAGCTACCGCAGCCCTAATGTGCCGGGCTCAGGTGATCCTTCTGCCTCAGCCTTCCAAGTAGCAGAAACTATAGGCATGTGCCACCTTGCCCAGCTAATTTTTTGATATACTGTGGAGACAAGGTCTCACCAAGTTGCCCAGGCTGGTCTCAAAGCTCCGGACTCTGGTCGTCCTCTCATTGCCACCTCCCAAAGTGCTGAGATTACAGGCATGAGCCACCACACACGGCTATATTTTTTAAAAAGATAGAACATGGTAAAGAGAATCAAGTGTGAGGTCAGGGTATTTGGGTCCTATAGTGTCTTCCTTTGTCTTTTCCTCTGAGAGAAACAGGGAACCATTGCAGGGTTTGGAGCAGGAAGTGACATGATGTGAATTCTGTTGGGATCATTCTCATTGTTGGATTGAGATTATCACAGGGAGCTGGGTTAGAAGCAGGTTCCAGAGTTAGGGGGTCACTGCCGGAAATCAAGAGATGACAGTCATTCATATCAGTGGAAGCGCTGGGGAATGGTTGCATCTAGCGCTATTTTATAGTGAGGCCTTCCTCGATTCGTTGATGGATTGGATAGGCTAAGGAATGTAAAACAGAAAGAGGAGCCCGTGATGAGGCACAGGCTTTGGGCCTGAGCATCTGGGAAACAGGATTGCCATCAGATGAGTAATATAAGAGTGTGGGCGGAACAGATTTGACGAAAATAAATAAATATGGTAATGTTTTGTAATTTATACATTGCCGCAAAAATCTCAGGCTTAGAGTTTGGTATGTTTATGAAGTCTATTTAATTTAGCATATGTTTAGGAGAGAGTGTTGTTTTTTGTCTAACTTACACTTATGTGGGTTTCCTGTTGTGCTATTATCACACCACATACCACATCCCCTCACATGAGAAATCTGCTTCCAATCGTCGTCTGAATATTTCCTGTCTCCCATCATCCTACCCCAGGGTCCACCATGGTGCTGAGAAAGCCAAGATTGTTTCAAAGATTGGAATTCCAAGTGAGTTTGCACTTGTTGACTAGTTTGGGAGCCTGTCTTTCTGCTTGGCTGATGAAATCACTTGAAAAGCAGACTGTGGATCTGTAACCAGTATGCATTTAACAGTCATCAATAACACAAGATGTTTATTGAGATTGGGGTTCCTTGGATCTGATCTGCCAGGCTCTGATTCAATTTTTAGATTTCTCTTTCTGGGAGGCTATACAGCAAAACTTTTGGTGCCAAAAAGATGCATGATCTATTATACATCCATGTAGAGAAGGGAGGTGAGATGTGTCCTCCAGATACTAAGAAGGAAAAGAATAATAACTCATCAAAATACCATATTCTTTTTTTCTTAAAAAATAATTAGCATACTTTCCTTCTAGCCATTGTGATGTAACAGGAATTGGATTCATTTATTTTTCAGTATTAAAAAAAAAAAGGAAAACCAGACAGAATATGTGCAACAAAGCTTCTAGGCATTGCATAAGAGGTAGTAGAAGCCTGTGTTCTACAAGAAAAAAAGATAATCAGTAAATTCTATAATTGACCCAGTTTGTGGAGTAAAGGCAGTTTCCAGCCTACAGAGCTGAGAGGGAGACCCAAACAGAACTCAGAAGACTTGCTGAGATAGAAATTGGAATTCTGGGAGAATAGGTGTCTAGAATTTGCTGGACAGAATATTGGAGTAGAAGGAGCTATATAAAGAGTTGCCAAGATGTGCATATGGGTCTTCTCAGTCTTTGACTGAGTGCTGATCTGTGCATGCATGAGAGGAAACTACCTGAGGTCAGAAAAAGACTCCCAAAAAGTAAAAGGTCAAACAATTTCTGAAACTCACAATGGTCTGAGAATAGTCCATATTCCATTAGCTAGGGTGGGGAAAACTTGAAAGACCTGAGCATTGAGCAGAGTTCAAACAGGGGTGTTACCTTAGTAGCAGGGTTAATTTAGTACTAGACTAATAGTTTCTTCTGAACCATCCTGATGAAACTTAAAAGCAAGTTTCAAAAGGATGAAACTGTTTCTAAGTAACTTAACTATATGCTAGGACAAAGTCCAATACTCCTTAAAGAAATACAACAAAATCCTGCACCTCAAAACATAAAATTTGCAATGTCCAACATCCAATCCAAATTCCCAGACCTATTTGCTTCCTGGGGCTGTTGTAACAAAGAAACATAGACTGCTTGGCTTAACAGAAATTTATTCTCTCACAGTTCTGGAGGTTAGAAGCATGACCTCAAGGTGTTAGCAGGGCCATGCCTCCTCTGAGACTCTGGGAAAAATCCTTCTTTGCCTCTTTCTAGCTTCTGGTGGTGGCTGTTAATCCTTGGAGTTTCTTGGCTTACAGCTGTATTACTCTAATCTCTGTTTCTGCCATCATGTGGTGTTCTCCTTGTGTGTCTCTGTCCTCTTCTATAAGGACATCAATGATATTAAGGGTCCACTCCACCTTATTCCAGTATGATCTTATCTTAACCAATTACGTCTGCACAATCCTATTTCAAAATTAGGTCACATTCTGAGATGCCAGGACTTCATTATATCTTTCTGGGGGACAAAATTCATCAAGTAACAGCAGACATGTGAAGAAGCAGGAAAATAAGACCTACAACCAGGAGAAAATTCAATCAGTAGAAACAGATTCAGAAACTACTGAGATGATGGACTTTGTAGACAGGTGCTACAAGTATAATAAAAATGCTTCATATGCTTCATTTTGAATAGTTTTTATTGCTATGAGTTCTTTGGAATTAGTTTTTCTTAATATAGTTCCATTTTATCTATTTACTAGCACAGAGGACAGAGATGAATGTTATAAATCAAGCAGTAACCCCTAAATATCTTCTATGAATGTGTCACAGAAAATTTTGGAACTGGTTCCTCATCTCTAAAATGGGAATAATGATACTTACCTCACAGATAAATTGTGATAATTAAATGAGATTTTTATAACTTACTTCGTTCATAACTGACTCAATAAATAGTAGCAGGCTAGTTGTGGGGGCTCATGTCTGTAGTCCCAGCTACTCTGGAGGCTGAGACGGGAGGATCGCTTGAGCCCAGGAGTTTGAGACTGCAGTGAGCTATGATTGTACCATCCCATTCCTGCCTGGATGAGAGAGCGAGATCCTGTCTCCAAAAAAAAAAAATTAAATTAAATTTTTAAAAGAGTGTTAATTATTATTGTTAATGAAACTTGAGGCAAAGACAAAAGCAACTACAGGCCAAATTGCTACATACTTGATTTGTGATGCCAAATACAACAAATATAAGCACAATAATCTTGATTAGTTGCTCTTGGCAAGAACCTTATTAATTTAGACAAGTTGGGATGGGAAAAAGTCAAATCTAACTGAGTTGTGGCAGGTTGCAGCAAACGCTCAAATATATTTCTTGTATGATTGAGTGAATAAACACAGAAACACATGTAGCTGATTCGGGATCAGCAGTTGGCCTCACCTGGGCTGAGTGAATATCTCCCACTAGCCCAGTGGCAGGAAGGGGGGGTTGATAGCAGTTAAAGGTATTTCCTTTTGAAAGGCAAGTTGCAACTTTAAAGACCCGCCAAGCGCTGGGCAGGTTTTGTTTAAGAAAGGCCAAATGACCCAGAGACTGGCCATTTCATGGAAATGGAAAAGAATCTTATCTAAAACCCCCCTTCTAGCGGGGCTCAGTGGCTCAGCCTGTAATCCCATGCCTTTGGGAGGCTGAGGTGAGTGGATTGCCTGAGCCCATGGGTTCAAGACCCACCTGGGCAGGCAAGACCTCATCTCTACAATAAAATCAAAAAATTAGCCGGGTGTGGTAGTGCGCTGGAGCCCAGCAGGTCGAGGCTGCGGTGGCCGGGAGCAGCCACTGCACTCCAGTCTGGGCAACAGAGTGAGACTCCAACTCAAAAAAAAAAAAAATAAAAATAAAAAATAATAAAATCCCCCTTCTGAAGTTGATGGTTAACAATCCTGCAGTTCCTGGAAACCATTTGTTCTTTGAAAAATCTGATTTTGCTAAGTACAACCTTGTAAAATTCCAAAGGAAGTATGTAATCACTCAACACGACCCTCTCCCTTAGCTAAAAAAGGGTATAAGACCCCACTTCTCCTGTTCTGGGGTGCTCGATTTGGATGCATTAGACCCTCGGGCCTGCTGGGATGGCCAGCATAATAAAGTGCCACTTCCTATAATAGTCTCTGTGTCATGATCTCTCTATTTTTCCTGCTACAGAGTGAGCAGTCTTAATTACAATATTCTTTTAGAAATCAGGATTTATTGAGAGCACAGAAAAGCTCCCGCAGTGGGAGGAAACCCGAGGGGGTTGCCCAATTACAAAATATTTTAAAAGAAATTTTTGAAAATTACTTTTAATCTCATGCACTAATTACACCTAGACTGCAAAGTTTTACCTAATATATATCCTTAAGGGACTGGCTTTAATGAATACACACAATGATCTTTCATTAGCTTAACGAAGCTTTCAGTTGCTACATGATCTTATGATTTATAATAAATATGCATTTGATGTTTGTCCTGTTTGCTAGCACACAACTCCTAAAACTCTTGGAATCTGTCGAATGATAAGTGTATTTTTGTATATTATTAAGATGACTG
Source organism: Carlito syrichta (assembly GCF_000164805.1). Classification (NCBI taxonomy): domain Eukaryota; kingdom Metazoa; phylum Chordata; class Mammalia; order Primates; family Tarsiidae; genus Carlito; species Carlito syrichta. Next base: position 101,326 of record NW_007249645.1, read on the forward strand.
TTGTCTGGGGACTGTTAGATAACCTCAGGATGGGAAGTTGGTTGCCAGGTAGTTAGGGCATTGGAACTTTCAGCACCACCTGCCCCCTAACCTCTGGGGAAGTGAGAGGGGTTGAAGGTTATGTTAATCACCAGTGACCAATGATTTAATCAGTCATGGCTACATAATGAAACTTCCATGAAAGGACAGTGTTCAGCTGGGTTCAATGGCTCAGCCTGTAATCCCGCACCTTGGGAGGCTGAGGTGGGTGAATTGCCTGAGTCTACGGGTTCGAGACTCACCTGGGCAACTTGGCGAGACCTCATCTCTACAGTAAATCAAAAAA
>NW_007249645.1:101708-111736 GCF_000164805.1 Carlito syrichta
GTGGCCGCTCCCAGCCACTGCACTCCAGTCTGGGCGACAGAGTGAGACTCCAACTCAAAAAAAGAAAGGATAGTGTTCAGAGAACTTTCTGTTGCTGAACACATGGAGGATGGTGTGCTGGCAGGGGGTATGGAAGCTTCACACCCCTTCCGTCATACTTTGCCCTATACATCTCTTCCATGTGCTTGTGTCTGAGTTGTGTCCTTTTATAGACAGTGGGCAATAGTAAGTAAAGTGCTTTCCTGAGTTCTGTGATCCACTCTGGCCAGTGATGGAACCTGGGAAGGGGGTTGTGGGAACCTTTGATTTATAAGCAAGTTGAACAGAAGTTGTGTGTAACCTGGGAAACTACTACTTACAATTTGCATCTGAAGTTGGGGGTGTAGTCTTATGGGACTGAACCTTTAACTTGTAGGGTCTATAAACCAAAAATAAAATTTAAGCCCCCCCAACCAATTGAACGGTCCCCCTCTGGGCCAAGGGAAACCTGGAAAACTAAAACACAGGCCATGATGGAAAAGAAGATAGGACATGCTTCGTTATACCTCTTCCCTTGTAGAGTTGTTTGTAGACACAATTGACCAGCATTAACATTAAAATTGTGGCCATAAAACATCAAATCCCAACCTGACTGATAGAGCATCACGTGACAGCAGGTCCTAAAGGCAATAAAAATACTTTACTCTAGAATGTGTTTCTCTGACATATTTTGAAGTGAAATTTGCATCTGTAGAGAACAGCTTTTAAAACATTAACTACCTATTCTCTCTAAAACCTGTTACTTAGAGGCTTCATTTACATAACAAGAACCATGACTTTCACAACTCTCCTTATCTTAACTCAAGCATTTCTTTTACCAATTTCAAATTCTTCAGACAGAGCTTTACTCTTTCTGCCAATTGCCAATCAGGACATCTTTTAATCTACCTATCACCTGTGGGCTCTCCACTTGGGAATGATGTCCCAACTTTCTGGTAAATCTCATATGTATTGATTTATGTTTTGCCTGTAACTTCTGTCTCCCTAAAAATGTACAAAACCAAGCTGTAATTCAACCATTTTGGGCATATGTTCTCAGGACCTCTTGGGACTGTGCCACAGGCCTAGGTCACTTGTATTTGGCTCAGAATGTACCATTACATATTTTGGAGTTTTTTTGTTTTTTTTTGAGTTGGAGTCTCACTCTGTCACCCAGACTGGAGTGCAGTGGCCGCTCCTGGCCACCGCAGCCTCGACCTGTCGGGCTCCGGCGATCCTTCCGCCTCAGCCTTCCAAGTAGCGGGAATTACAGGCACACGCTACCACACCCGGCTAATTTTTGATTTATTGTAGAGATGAGGTCTCGCCAAGTTGCCCAGGCAGGTCTCAAACCTGCGGCTCAGGCAGTCCACTCACCTCAGCCTCCCAAAGGCGCGGGGTTATAGGCTGAGCCACTGAGCCCGGCGGAGTTTGTTTTTTAATCAATAGGTCTGTGTTAATTCTGGTTAGTGTTAGAATTAAATTGAGTTGTAGAAGAACACCAGCAGTTGTCAGAGAATTGCTTGGTGTGGGAAAACTCCACACATTTTTGTGACCAGAATTGTTCTGTGTTGAGTATTGGGATTATAGATGGAAACGCAGTTTGTTTTTTTCCCCATGTGTGCTATTAAAAATGGTTTTTTTCTTTCTCTTTTTTTTTCTTTTTGAGTTAGGTCTCACTTTGTCACTCAGGCTAGAGTGCAGTGGCATGATTATGATTTACCACAGCCTCAAACTCCTGGGCTCAAAAGATTTTCCCACCTCAGCCTCCTGAGTAGCTGGGACTACAGTGTATGCCACCATGCCTGACTAATTTTTTTATTTTTTGTGGAAATGCAGCCTTGCTATGATGCCTAGATTGGTCTCAAATTCCTAGGCTCAAGCAATTCTCCCACTTTGGCCTCCAAAAGTGCTGGGATTACAGGTATGAGTCACCAAGCCCAGACCACAAAATTGTTTCTTTTTACAAGCTGTTTCTTTAGCAGTGTATAACTCCTGTTGGAATGATTTGTCCAATAACAACAGTATGGCAGTCCCTTCATAGACACCAGCAATGAGACACCAACTGAAAACTAGAGCTATGGTGGCTGAGTCCTGCCTCAGAGGGCTCTTATTTGGGTGTCTTGCGTCTGGTGACACTTCTTCTTTCCTGTCATTTCCTTACCCAAGGCTGTAGCTGCTTCCTGTACTTACTAATCTCTGAGTTATTTTGGGATTTTTTCTTCTTTCAGCATTCCAACAACAGTATATGGCCAAGTTACTGAATTAAATGTCCCCTATCTTAAATACCTAGCACGGCGTGATTGCTAGTCTCTTGACCAGATTCTAATGGATACCACACACTAGTAGAAACAACTGGAACCAATCAGGAAGATACCAAAAATAGAGCAGAGGGTTAGTAGCCAGAGAAAAGAACTGAGGCTCTGTGGGTGGCAGGAATTGGGAGTGTGGATTCTCAGGGCAATTCTACATGTTCAGCTGATGTCTTGAGAACTAAACTCTGACCTTTTTCTTTACCTTGCCAGATTCCTAACTAGGGGGCCTGGAGAGACAATCTCTTTATTAACTATATAATGTGGTTTAATTTCTGATCTGACTCTGGCATAACATCACATAACAGATAAAGGAAAATCAGATTCTTTTATGACCCTGTAAAATTGTCTTTTGGGGGGACCAGGTAACTTTCAAGATACTTACCTAATCTCTCTGAAGTCTGTCACCTATGAAGCTTGTCTATATATCAAGAAACTTGACTCTCTTATTACTTCCCAAGTTGCTCATTTCCTTAACTGCTTTCAAAATTTCTTAGATAATTCTTGCTAACTAATTACCAGTCAGGACACTTTTGAATTCATCTATAACCTGCAAGACCCCACCCTCACCTTAGCAATACCACATCTTCCTGAACTGAACCAATGTAAATCCCACATGTATTGATTTATGGTTTCTGTTACTTCTCTCCTCTTAAAATGTATGTGACAAAGCTACAATTCAACTACAGTGGGCACATGATCTCAGGACCTCCTAGGGATGGATGTCATGAGCCTAAGGTCACTCGCGTTTGGCTCAGAATAAATCATCTTAAATATTTTACAGAGTTTGACATCTTTCATCAACAGACATCTTTTTGGCCAAGCACATTGCTATAATGACACTCCTGCTAGTTTGTTCTACTCTCCAGATGAGTAGCCTTGCAGAAGACTCATTCGCTATCTAGAAACCAGGCTGTCAATCTGCAAAATACAATGATTATTCTAGGTGAATTCTATGATTCTGTTCAGCTGTCAATTTCTCCCGAACTGGTTTTGCCCAGAGCCATTTCAGAAAAGCTATTCTGTTTCATACCCCATGTTAAGTGAGGGCAGGATTAAGAAAGCAGGATGAATTGGCTTTGTGGTATGCAACGCTTCTTGGACAGGTAACAGAAAGGTTTTGTTCAGTCCTTGTCAGGTTCAGATAAGATGAGTTAGCCAGGGGAAGCAGCACATGTCAGACTCTGCACCAGCTGCCTCAGCATAGTAATGACTGTGTCACAAAGCAGTGTATTACATGTCCATATGATTGCGTTTTAGAAGTAATTATTTTCAAAGGGTAGCAGTAAAGCACAGTTATACCAGGAAGCTAATTAAGTTGCTCAGGTGGTATAAAAGTAGGTGCTGGATCAGATTTCTGAATATGGTGCAATTGAATTACTTATGCATTTCTCTTCCTGTATGTAAAATGTAATGCCTTTTCTAAGTTTTACAAGAAGACATGAAGTCTCTTTGCTTGTTTATCACTTTTCAGACTTCTTTTTTGAGTTTGGTGTTTTAAGTGGCTGCTGAATCTCCTTCATCTTAATGGAACAAGGCTTAGCAATGGTTCCTGTGCATTGTTGGGGACGTGTGTGCATCCTAGGTATCACGATGTGTGGTGACCCAACATCACAGCCTTACACTCTCAGCAGACAAAGATGATGGTATTAGAAACTGAAGGGATCTGGACTCTGAAAAACATCAGTTGCAGTGAGCTTGAGAGTAGCTCAGCTTCTGGCTTTCAGGTTGTCGGTCAGTATGAAAATGACAGCATCTCCTAGATAATGAACACAATGGTAGTGTCAATTAAAAGTAAATCATTTCAATGTGGATCAGGTGTTGCCAGTGTTCAACTTCCACTGGCCAGGTTATTTTCTGCTTCTGATACCATCCAGAGCACTTGAAACTGTTCTTTAAAGGTCATATATAAATGAGGCTGCAACAGGGCTACCATCCACTTTCAGATTGCGCCACCTACTGGGTCAGCCCTTTGTCAGCGACACCTAAGTGATTCCCCACACGGCTGTAGGTCTGAGCCGAGGAAATGGCATGGAGGTCGACAAGGGGGTCCAAGCTCCCTGGTCATGCAGCTTGCTTAGGCTCTTCGATCTTGCTCATTTTTAATCCCAGATCCACCATTTCCATCTTGTAATGAATTGCTGCTGGGCCCACTTGACGTTATGATTTGGTAGGTCAGATAGGACCAAGCCTGTGCTGAGTTCTGATTGCACGGTTGCTTGGTGTCCCATGGTTGTGCATTCCTTCTCTCCTGGAGCTCAAGAGTAAAGCAGGGCCGGGCTCGATGGCTCGGCCCGTAATCCCAGCACTTTGGGAGGCCGAGGTGAGTGGATTGCCTGAACCCTACAGGTTCAAGACCAGCTGGGGCAAATTGGCGAGTCCTCGTCTCTACAATAAATCAAAAATTAGCCGACATGGTAGCACATGCCTGTAGTTTGGCTCCTTGGAAGGCTGAGGCGGAAGGATCTCCGGAACCCAGCAGGTCGATGCTGGGGTGGCCACGAGTGTGTCATGCACCCCAGCCTGGGTGACGGAGTGAGACTCCAACTCAAAAAAAAAAAAGAAAAGAATAAAGCAGGAATTGTTTTTCAAAAGGTGTCGAATTCTTCACTGCATGTGGCTTGACACTGGCTCCAGACCCCCAGGGCCTGTGCCATCATCCTCCATTGAGGCTTAGCACTCATCCCACATGACATCTTTTTTTCACTGCCAGTATCCTTAATGCTATAGAGTCTTACGGCTCAAGGCTCAAGTGGCCAGGCTACCCGTACCATCACAGCCTGGACTTTCTGCACAGCTATCTTCTTCCTGAGACCCACTCAAGTTCTATAGCCTTTTATGTTTCGCGGTATATGGCTACAGCAGTATCCCCGGGTGTGGAATATGTACCTTCAGAACTTGAGTGCATCAGGCTCCGTACTTCAGGATAGAAGGTGTATGATACAGTAACTTGTCTTTTACTTTAAAGAGGATCTACTGGCATGCCCCTCACCTCTGGATCCCCAAATTTTTACTGATGTAGCCCCTCAAATCTTTGTAAGACTTAACTTCTCTCCTTGTAACAAAGAATTTTCATTTCAGCTTTTGAGAAATAGTTCTAAGTCTTTTACTCTCTTAGTTTACACTTTAATTTTTATATTTCCTTTTTAATCTAATTGTGTACTTGCTTGAGAAATTCCATAGGCTGTTCCAGCAGCTGACACTAGAATAACAGAGGGTGGTGAGCCCATGGCAAAATTCTTCATTGTTCAGAGGTCAGCTTAAGAGAATTAATCTACAGCCTGACCCCAATCAGGATGTTATCGGTCAGCTCTCCGGGTGGACAACAATTCAGGGTAACCATCGAAACAAGACCAGCTAGCTCCCTGTGCTGCTCCCAGATATTCCTTATTCTATTTTTTTAGATTAGAAAATATACTTTATTAGAAAGTGAATGAGAGAGAGTGAGAGAGAAGAGTCATCTCTCTAAGGGGGGGGCAAAGCTTCGGAAACACGACGGCGGCTACAGCCCAAAGAGCACATGGCCACACCAGAGTTTAGTAAAGCAATGGCTCCCTTATTCTAGACTTTTCCTTTAAAATCTCTGTCCTCAGCCTAAAATTCTGAAATGGTTTTTTGGAAGCGTGAGCCTGGTCACTTCTCCATTTGCAGGCTTTTGGAATAAAATCACCTTCCTTTAACTAAATCTTGTACATGTTTATTTTGGTATACAAGTGATGAACAGCAGAACTTGCTATCAGCACCGTCCTGCGTGTATGAGAGATATCGAGGCCTCTGGCATGCTAGAGGTTTTATTCACTCAGCTCAATTAGCATAATGTCATATATGTAATGAATCAATGTGAGTCTCTGTAGGATCTTTGGAATATATTATGACCAGAGGCAGGGAGTTAGCACAGCTCTGGGGCAAATTGAAAATGTGTAACGCTGCCTGTTTCATGTGAATGCAGACTGTTTCTGATCATCGTTTCTCACTAGAATAGAAAAGAACATATTTGTCAAATCAATGGCCACATACTTGAGGCTGTGTTAATCTGCTCTAGAAAACTACTACACCTGGCACAGCAGCTGCAATTAGGACATTTTCAATAGTTCATTCTAGAATCCATCTGGTTTTTTCAGGGACCCGTCTGGAGATTTAAATGAAGATCTAAGACCATTACCCCTGAATCCTTTAGTTCCTTAAGGGTGGCATTGATTTCTGCCACTCCCCTGCCTCTAGCACGAGATGTGGCTTTTTTATTTGAGGTGGGTGGTCCCAGAGGCTACATTTGACCTTCCTCACCATGATATCTCTTAGTCTACAGGCCAAGGACCCAATGTTAGTTATCACCACTGATTATGGAATTGACTAAGTATGTCAGTCTCAGTAATCAGTTCAGGAGCCAGGCAAATACTCACAGACGACCAAGTGGTCTCTACCTATTACCCATATCCCCTTCCCTTAAGGAAGAGGGTCAGGAGGACTCTTCAGATCTCCAGGTATCAATGTCAACTCAGATCCTGTGTCTAACAGACCCTTCTGTCTAATGTGGGGAGAGGACATAGCCTGTGAACAGTTGTCTACCAGGAAATGCTTCACACAAAACAAAACAAAAGCAGACTGGGCACAGTGGCTCACGCCTATAATTCCAGCACTTTGGGAGGCTGAGGTGAGAGGATTGCCTGAGCTCATGCGTTCGAGACCAGCCTGGGCAACTTGGCAAGACCTCATCTCTACAAAAAATCAAAAAATTAGCCGGGCATGGTGGCACATGCCTGTAGTTCCAGCTACTTGGAAGACTGAGGTGGAAGGATTGCCTGATCCCAGGAGGTTGAGGTTGTGGTGGCTGTGAGTGTGCCACTGCCCTCCAGCCTGGGCAACAGAGTGAGACTCCAACCTAAAAAACAACAACAAAAAAATACATTACCACAAATCAGGAACATACAGCAAACATTTAAAAGAATGATACTGACAGAGTTGGCTACAGGAGCTAGAAGGAGAGTATCAGAGCTGAAGGCCATTATCTTAAGATCTATACAAATACAGTATGTTTCTAAAGTAGATTCTTTGGGGATTTACATGTTAAAAAAATCTGTTAATAACTTGTAAGAGTATATTGTTATTTTATTTCTGAAATAAACAGCCCCATTTCCCGGAAGGAATCCTAGACATTTCCATCAAAACAAAATAAAAACACACTGGAACTTAGTAAGTTGGAATTGACAAGCACAAGTCCAAGGGAAATACGGATATGAGCAGATGACATCCTTAAGTATGTGTTGCCCTTGACAGCTTTAGTAAATATTTCCATCTAAATTGCAGAGCTCTGTGCAGTCTGTTTGGCTCTTAGTAAAATTGGTTCCCTGAAAATAGAATATATGGTAATTCTCAGTGTTCTCACTGCTTTCAAGTAAAGCAGATTATCAATATTATGTGCCATTTTGGTTTCTGTTTGATAATTATAAATGTTGACATGCTTCTTTGAACATCTATTCACTGCATATGCTGCTTTCTGAAAGACTGAAATAGTGGATTATTTTTTGGAAATGGCATTTTCTCATCTACATATCGATGGCCACCTTTTATTGATATATATTACTAACGCACACATGTGTATACAATGTACCTTTTAAGGTCCATGTGCAGAATAAAAGGTACCATCTATTTCCAAATAGATTGATTCTAAAACTCTCAGGACTCTCAGCTCTGGCTTCAGCCAAGCAGACACATGGAAGTGGAAGGCCCTTGATATTAGAAGAGACATCAAAGGTCATCAGAAGATCCCAAACCTGACAGCAGGCTTATCGGATTTGCCTGGGGAGCTTAAAAAGACATAGTAAATAAAAATATCTGGAAGAGAGTCTTGAAAAAACCTCAGCCAGATCTGAGAATTGCTGATATGGTCCAATCACCATATTAAGTCTTCAGATTTAGAGTCAGAAGCAAGCAGGTCTTGATAAAAACTCATTATCTTTTACAAATTTATTATATTTAGTTTAGAGTTGTGGGGTACATGTGAAGATGTGCTACATAAGTATATTGCATGGGGCAAGATTTGGGCTTCTAGCAAGCCTTCTTCCTGCTTCGTAGTGAACATGGTACCCAATGGACTGCTGTGTATCCCTTACTCCCATTCCCTCCTTTAGCAGTGCCCAGCATCTGTTAACCCCATCCTTGTGCCTATATGCTGATGTTTAGTGCCCACTTATGAGTGAGAACATGCAGTATTCAGTTTTTTGTTTCTGCGATAGTTCACTTAGACTGATGGTCTCCTGCTGCATCCACAATGCTGCAAAGGATATAACTTTGTTCTTCTTTATGTCTGCATAGTATTCCATTGTGTATATTACCACATTTTCTTTGTGCAGTTCACTTTCAATGGGCATCTGGGTTGATTCCATGTTTTTTGCTATTGTGAGTAGTGCTGTAATAAATATACACACGCAGGTATCTTTGGTAGAGTGATTTATATTCTGGGTATATACCCAGTAGTGGGATTATTGGGTCAAAAGTCAGCTCAATTTTTCATTCTTTGAGAAATCTCCACAATGGTTGAACTAGCTGACATTCTTATCAACAGTGTAGAAGCATTCCTTTTTCTCTGCAGCTTTGCTGGCACCTATTGTTTTTTGACTTTTAAAGATAGCCATCCTGACTAGTGTGAGGTGGTATCTCATTGTAGTTTTGATTTACATTTCTCTGATGATTAGTGAAACTGAGCACTATTTCATATTTGTTAACTGCATGTATGTCATTCTTTTTGAGAATTGTCCGTCCATGTCCTTTGTCCACTTTTTAATGAGGTTGTTTTTTCCCCCCTGTCAATTCTTGGAGTTCCTTACAGATCCTGGATGTTAGAACTCTGTCAGATGCATAGCTTACAAATATTTTCCCCACATTTTGTGGGTTGTCTCTTTACTCTCTTGATGGCTTCCTTTGCTGTGTGAAAAGGTTTTAGCTTGCTGAAGTCCCACCTATCAATTTTAGATTTTACTGAATTTGCTTTTGAGGACCTGGTCATGAATTCATTGCAAAGGCTGATTCCAGGAGAGTGTTCTCTAAGCTTTCTTCTAGGATTCTTATAGTCTGAGCTTTTACATTTAAGTCTTTGATCCATTTTGAGTTAATTTTTATATACAGTGATAGGTAGGGGTTCAGTTTTATCCTTCTGCATGTGGTTAGCTAGTTTACTCAGTGCCATTTGCTAAATAAGGTTTCCTTTCTCCAATGTTTGAAAAATCAATTTTCTTGAAAATCCAGTTGTTAGGCTGTCTGTGAATGTCCCTACATCAGTAGACCAGACCCCTCACTTTTTATCTGATGGGCATCATGTCCTGTGTTTCTCAATATTCTCTCACAGTGACCTCCGTCTGCTCAAAGCAACAGCAGAACACATTTTGGGTCAAATGAAATTAATAAACTTGGATCACAGGCTTTTTATTTTTAGACAAAGAAGAGGAAAAAGTGAATTCCATTCAGAAGCAAAAGGCCAGGACCTTTTTTCCTTCTTGCTTCTAAACATTGGTAGTTTTAAGAAGTGATGTTATCACACCACCCGGGCCAGAGGCAATCCACAACTTCAGTCCTTGAAGCCCCATCAGGGAAGATCTGCTGGGATGGCTGCCACCTCTCCTGCGACCGAGACGTCCTGCCCGTCGTAAGTCTCCTGCCGTCTGCCCTGAGGCAGGCAGCCATCTTGCCATCTTCAGCCTCTGC
>NW_007249645.1:112738-113716 GCF_000164805.1 Carlito syrichta
GAGAAAACAGATTCTGGAACACAAACAATGAAGAGCCCCCAGAATGACTGGTTACATGCAACAAACCCAGACATCAAGACATTAATGGAGAGAATTAAAAAAATTGAGGAGAGACAAGAGGAAAATAGGAAGGAGCTGATGTCAGAAACGACAGCAGTAAAGAATGCTGTGATGGAAATGAACAACAGACTAATAAGCATGGAAAGCAGAATCAGCCAAGCAGAAGAAAGAATCTCAGAGCTCGAAGACCAAAACACAGAACTAACCCAAACTGTCAAAAGCATAGAAAAGAAGCTCAAAAAGACAGAACAAAACCTGCAAGAGATGAATGATCACTTCAAGAGACCAAACCTAAGAGTAATTGGGCTTCCTGAGGCAGAGAGAAACAGAAGCCACACTGGAACAAACATTTCATGAAATCATTCAAGAAAACTTCCCTCATCTCATTAAGGATGAAAAAATTCAAACACAAGAGATTCAGAGAACCCCTGCAAGACAACAAATGAGAAGACCAACTCCCAGACACATAATAATTCACCTAAACAAAGTAGCTATAAAAGGAAAAATCCTAAAGGCAGCAAGAGAAAAAGGCCAGACTACCTACCAGGGAAAACCAATTAGAATAGCAGCAGATTTATCCACAGAAACCCTTCAGGCTAGGAGAACCTGGAGCCCTATCTTAAAAGTTTAAAAGAGAAACAATTTCAACCAAGAATAACCTACCCAGCCAAACTAAGCTTCATTAGTGAGGGAGAATTGACATCTTTTCCAGATATCCAATCCCTAAGAACCTACGCTGCCACCAGACCACCTCAACAAGAAACACTTAAGAAAGTACTGAACACAGAAGAAAAAGAAAAAAGAACAGCAACATTCTTCACAAGAGTACAGGCAAAAGATTAAAAACACACATGAGCCAACTCCAAAACCCAAAGAAAGACAACAAACAAACAGGAAAAACTCTGTAAGAACCTTATG
>NW_007249646.1:0-915 GCF_000164805.1 Carlito syrichta
GGCTAGCTAGTTAAGTCAGCTAGTTAAGACAGCTGGATAGCCAGCTAGCAATCTAGGTAGCTAGCTAGTTATGTCAGCTGTATAGCCAGCTGGGTAGTTAGTTAAGTCACCTCATTAAGTCAGCTGAGAAGGCAACTGGCTAGCTACATAGCTTTCTCATTAAGTCAGCTGGCTAGACAGCTGGGTAGCTAGATAAGTCATATAGTTAATTCAGCTGGATAGTCAGGTGGCTAGCTATGTAGCAAGCTAGTTAATTCAACTGGCTATAAACAGGCCAGCTAGTTAAGACAGCTAGTTAAGTCAGCCAGCTAGCAAACTGGCTGGCTAGGTAGTGACCTAGTTAAGGCAGTTATCTAACCAGTTGGCTAGGTAGTTACATCAGCGAGTTAAATCATCTGGCTATCCATGTGGCTAGAGAGGTAGAGAGCTAGTTAAGTCAGCTGGCTAGCCACCTGGTAATCTAGTTAAGTCAGCCAGTATAGTCACTGGACAGGCCAGCTGCCTAGCTCGTTAATCAACTAGTTATGTAAGCTGGCTAACCAGTTGGCTAGCTATTTAAGTCACCTCATTAAATCAGTTGGCCAGCCAGCTTTTGGCTAGTTAAAAATCTAGTTAAGACAGATGACTATACAGCTGACTAGCTAGTTATTTCAGCTAGTTAAGTCAGCTTGCTTGCTAGGTAGAGAAGTAGTAAAGTCAGTTAGGTATATCAGCAAGCTAGCTAGTTAAGACAGCTAGTTAAGTCACCTAAATAGGTAGTTAGCTAGCTAGTAATCTAGCTAGTTATTTCAGCTATTAAAGTCAGCTGGCTAGCTGGGTATCTAGCTATTTAAGTCAGCTAGTTAAGTCAGCTGTCTAGCCAGTTGCCTTGCTGTGTAGCTCCCTTGTTAAGTCAGCTGGGTAACCAGCTGGCTA
>NW_007249646.1:1766-5310 GCF_000164805.1 Carlito syrichta
AAGTCAGCACGCTACAGAGTTAGAGATCTTGTTTTCTAGTTAGTTATGTCAGCTAGATAGCCAGCTAGCTAGTCAGCTAGTTAGTTAAGTCAGCTAGCACCTCAGCTAGTTACTTAACTAACTAGTCAGCTAGCAACACAGCTGGCTGGTGAGCTAACTAGTAGTCTCGCTCATTTTCCATCAGGTCAGCTAACTAGTCGGCTCACTCACCTGACTACCAGTCAGCAAACTAGTCAGCTCGCTCACCACCCAGCAGGTAAGTTAACTAGTCAGCTCGATCACCAGCCAACAGGTCAGCTAACTATTCAGCTCACTCGAGAGCCGACTAGTTAAGACAGCTCACCAGTCAGCTTGTTCACTGGCCAACTAGTTAAGGCAGCTCACTGGTTGACTGTCTCGCCTGCTGACTAGTTAAGGCAGCTCACCATTTGGCTCACTCGCATGCCAACTAGTTAAGTCAGCTGACCAGTCAGCTCACTCGCTAGCTGACCACTTAAGTCAGCTGACCTGTCGGCTCAATCGCTGGCCACCTAGTTAAGTCAGTTCACCTGTCGGCTCAACCCCTGGCAGACTGTTTAAGTCAGTTAATCTGTCGGCCGACTAGGCGGACAACTAATTAAGTCAGCTATCCAATCTGCTGACTAGTCGGCCAACTAGTTGGTTGACAAGTTTGGTCAGCTAACTAGTTAAGTCAACTATACAATCGGCCGACAAGTCGGCCAACTAGTTGGCCATCAAGTTAGGTTGGCTATCTTGTCGACCGACTAGTTAGTTCAGTGAAATAGACAGCTAACTAGTTAACCGAGGTAAATAGTGGGCCAAATCATCAGTCAAATAGTTAACTCAGCTAACTAGTCTGCTGAATAGTCGGCCGAATCGTCGGCCAACTTGTTAAGCAAGCAAAGTATTCAGCCAATGTGTTAAACCATCTAACAAGTGAGCTGACTCATCAGCCAACAAGTTATGTCACCTAGCTAACTCGTTAACAAACTAGTAAATCAACTAGATAACTCGTTAACCAACTAGTTAAAACAGTTCACTAACTCATTAGCCAGCTTGTTAATTCAGCTAGCTATGTCATTAGCCAACTATATAAGTCAGCTAACTATATCAGCTAGCTCACTAGTTAACTATTTAAGTCAGCTACTTAAGTATGCAAACTAATTAGCTAACTAGTTAAATCAGATATTTATTCAGCTAGCAAACTAGTTAGCTATATATAATTCAGCTAGGTAAGTGAACTAGCTAACGAGTTAAATCAGCCAGTTAAGTCAGCTATCTAACTAGTTAAGTCAGATAGCTAAGTCAGCGAGTGAAGTCAGCATTCTAACTAATTAAGTCAGCTGATTAAGTCACCTAGATAGCTAGTTAGCTAACGAGTTAAGACAGCAGGATGAGTCAGCAAGCTAGTCAGTTAGCTAACGAGTTAATCAGCTGGTTGAGTCAGCTAGCTAGCTTGTTAGCTAACAAGTTAAGTCAGATGATTAAGCTAGCTAGCACATTAGCTAATGAGTAAGTTAACCAGTTAGCTCCTGGTTAAGTCCATTAGCTAGGCAACTAACTATTTAAGTCAGCTTGTTAGCTAGAAAGTTACCTATTTAGCTTACTATTTAAGCCATCTGGCTAAGTAGGTAGCTAGCTAGTTAAGTCAGCTAGTTAAGTCAGCTGGCTAGCCAGAAGGCTAGCTAGGTAGCGAGCTACTTCAGTCAGTTGGCTAGCCAGCTGGCTAGCTGGTTAATTCAGCTAGTTAAGTCAGCTGGTTAGCCACCTGCAGGGTAGGTAGCTAGCTAGATAAGTCAGCAGGAAAGCCACGTGGCTAGCTAGTGATGTCAGCGAGTTAAGTCAGCTGGCTAGCCAACTGGCTAGCTGGTTACATCAGCTAGTTTAGTCAGCTCTCTATCCAGCTACTAGGTAAGTAGTTAGCCAGATAAATCAGCTTGCTAGACAGCCAGCTATCTGTTCAAGTCAGCTACTTAAGTCAGCTGAAGAACCAACTAGATAGGTAGATAGCTAATTAGTTAAGTGAGCTGGCTAGCCAGCTTGCTAGCATTTTAAGTCAGGTAATTAAGCCAGCTGGATAGTCAGCTGGCTAGATAGGAAGCCAACTTGTTAAGACATCTGGCTAGCCAGCTGACGAGCTTTTTAATGAGCTATTAAGCCAGCTGGCTAATAAGCTGTTTAGCTAGTTAAGTCAGCTCATTAATTCAGTTGGATATCCAGCTGGTTAGCTAGTTAAAAAGCTAGTTAAGTAAGATGGCTAGCCATATGGCTAGCTAGTTATTTCAGCTAGTTAAATCAACTGGCTACCTAGGTAGCTAGCTATATAAGTCAGCTAGTTATGTCAGCTAGCTAACTAGTTAGTCAGCTTGTTAAGTCAGCCGGCTAGATAGATAGCTACCTAGATAGCTAGCTAGTTAAGCCAGGTAATAAAGACAGCTGGCTAGCCAGGTAACCAGGGAGTTGAGTCAGCTAGTTAAGTCAGCTTGTTAGGTAGTTAAGTCAGCAAGTTAAGTCAGCTGGCTAGCCAACTGCCTAGCTTAGTAGCTAGCTAGTTAAGTCAGCTGGGTAGCCAGTAGGTTAGCCATTTATGTAACCCAGATAAATCAACTCACTAGCCAGCTGTTTATCTAGGTAGCTAGGTATTAAAGTCAGCAGACAACCAGAGGGCTATGTAGGTATCTAGCTAGTTAAGTCTGCTGGCTCTCCAGGTATTTTGCTAGGTGCTAGTTAGTTAAGTCTGCTGGCTTCCCAGGTGTCTAGCTGGTTAAGTCAGCTAGTTAAGTCAGCTGGTTATACAGCAGCCTAGCTAAATAGCAAGGCAGAATTCCAGGCTGCTAGCAAGATGGCTAACTGGTTAAGTCACCTAGTTAAGTCAGCTGGCTGGACAGTTGGCTAGCTAGGTAGCCAGATAGTTAAGTCCGCTGTCTAACCCACTGGCTAGCTTGGTAAGACAGCTGGCAAGCCAGCTTGCTAGTTAGGTAGCTTTTTACTTTAGACAGCTGGCTAGACAGTTGGCTAGCTAGTTAAGTCACCTAGTTAAGTCAACTGGCTAGTCAGCTGTCTAGCTATGTAGCAAGTTAGTTAATTCAGCTGACTGGTAAGCAGGCCAGTTGTTTAAGTCAGTTATTTAAGTAAGCTGGCTTGCCAACTGGCTAGCTAGGGAGCACGCTAGTAAAGTAAGTTGGCTAGCAAGCTGGCTAGCTAATTAAGTCAGCTAGTTAAGTCAGCTGGTTTGACAGCTGGCTAGCTAGTTAAATAGTTAGTTAATCAGCAAACTAGCCAACTGGATAACTAGTTAGGTCAGCAAGTTGAGTCAGTTAGCAAGCCAGCTGTCTATCTGGTTAAGTCAAGTAGTTAAGTATGCTGGCTATGCAGCTAGCTAGCTAGGTAGCAAGCTAGTAAAGTCAGCTACCTAGCCAGCTGTCTAGCTAGTTCAGTCACCTAGTTAATTGAGCTGGGAACCCAGCAAGCTAGTTCGTTAGCTAGCTAGTTAAGTCAGCTGGCTAGCCAGTTGTATAGCTAGTTAAGTCAGCTGGTTAATTCA
>NW_007249647.1:0-1726 GCF_000164805.1 Carlito syrichta
CCAACTGGCTAGCTAGTTAAGTCAGATTAAGTCAGCTGCTAGCCAGCTTGCCAGCTAGGTAGCTAGCTACTTATGTCAACTGTATAGCCATCTGACAATATAGTTAAGTCACCTAGATAAGTCAGTTGACTAGCCCACTGGATAGCTATTTAGCTTGCTATTTAAGTCAACTGGCTAGACAGCTGGCTAGCTAGATAAGTCACCTCATTAATTCAGCTGGATAGCCAGCTGGTGAGCAATGTAGCAAGCTATTTAATTCAACTGGCTAGAAAGCAGGTCAGCTAGTTAAGAGAGCTAGTTAAATCAGCTGGCTCTCCAGCTGACTAGTTAGTAGTGACCTAGTTAAGTCAGTTGGCTGGCCAGATGGCTAGCTAATTAAGTCAGCTTGTTATGTCAGCTGGCTATCCAGGGGGCTAGAGAGGTAGAGAGCTACTTTAGTCTGCTGGCTAGCCAGCTGGATAACAAGTTAAGTCAGCTAGTTTAGGCACCTGGCTGGCCAACAGCCTAGCTCGTTTATCAAGTAATTAATTCAGCCTGCTTATCAGTTTCCTAGATAGTTTAGACACCTCATTAAGTCAGTTGGGTAGCCTGCTCACTTGCTAGTCAAAAAGCTAGTCAATTCAGTTTGCTAGACAGCTCTTTGGCTAGATATTTCAGCTAGTTAAGTCAGCTGGCTGTCTAGGTAGCTAGCTAGTTAAGTCAACTATTTATGTCAGCTGGTTAGCTGGTTAAGTCAGCTATTTAAGTCAGTTAGATAGATAGATAGATAGATAGGTAGCTAGCTAGTTATTTCAGATTGTTATGTCAGCTGGCTATTTAGGAAATTAGCTAGTTAAGTCAGCTAGTTAAGTGAGCTGGTTAGTTAGTTAATCAGCTTGTTAAGTCAGCTGACTAGCCAGCAGCCTAGCTGGGTAGCTAGCCAGTTAAGTCAGCTGGTTAGCCAGCTGGTTAGCTAGGTAGCTAGGTTGTTAAGTCAGCTGGAAAGCCAGTGGCATACATAGGTAGCTAGCTATTTAAGTCAGCTGGCTTGCCACCAGGCTAGCTAAAGTTGTCATCTAGTTAAGTAAGTTGACTAGCCAGCTGACTATCTAGTTAAATCCGTTATTTGAGTCAGCTGCCTAGCCAGCTGATAGCTTGTTAAGTCAACTAGTTAATTCAAGTTGCTTTCCAACTGGGTAGCTATGTAGCTATATAGTTAACTCAGATGTCTAGCCAACTGGCTAGTTGATTAAGTCAGCTAGTTAAGTCAGCTGGCTAGCCACCTTTTGAGGTAGGTAGCTAGCTAATTAAGCCAGCTGGCTTGCCAGCTGGCTAGCTAGTTAAGTCAGCATGTTAAGTGACCTGGTTAACCAGCTGGCTAGCTAGGTGGCTAGCTAGTTAATCCAACTGTCTTGCTGGATGGCTATCTACATGAGTCAGCTAGTTAAGTTAGCTGGTAAGCCGACTGGTTAGCTGGGTTGCTGGCTAGTCAAGTCGGCTGGTTTGCAGGCTGGTCATGTAGGTGTCCATCTAGTTCAGCCGACTGACTTGACGGCTGATGAGCAGGGTGGCTGGCTAGTTAAGGCAGCTGGCTATCTGACTGTCCCTCCAGCCGCCTGGCTATTTAAGCTAACTGGCTAGCCTGCTGGTCAGCCCACTAGCTAGATAGACTGCTGCCTAGCCTGCTACACAGCCAGCTAGCTAGCTAGGTAAGCCAGTTGGCTAGCCATCTAACCAACAAGGTAGC
>NW_007249647.1:1746-4744 GCF_000164805.1 Carlito syrichta
TTAGTGAGCTGGTTAGCTACTTAATCAGCTTGTTAAGTCTGTCGGCTAGGCAGCAGCCTAGCTGGGTAGCTAGCCAGTTAAGTCAGCTGGCTATCCAGCTGGTTAGCTAGGTAGCTAGCTTGTTAAGTCAGCTGGAAAGTCAGTGGGATACATAGGTAGCTAGCTATTTAAGTCAACTGGCTAGCCACCAGGTTAGCTAAGGTTGTCAGCTAGTTAAGTAAGCTATCTAGTTAAGTAAACTATCTAGTTAAGTAAGCTATCTAGTTAAGTAAGGTTGTCAGCTAGTTAAATAAGCTATCTAGTTAAATCGGGCATTTGAGTCAGCTGCCTAGCCAGCTGATAGCTGGTTAAGTCAGTTAGTTAATTCAAGTTGCTAGCCAACTGGCTAGCTATGTAGCTACATAGTTAACTCAGATGACTAGCCAGCTGGCTAGTTGGTTAAGTCAGCTAGTTAAGTCAGCTGGCTAGCCACCTTGCGAGTTAGGTAGCTAGCTAATTAAGTCAGTTGACTAGCCGGCTGGCTAGTTAGTTAAGTCAGCCTGTTAAGTGACCTGGTTAACTAGCTGGCTAGCTAGGTGGCTAGCTAGTTAAACCAGCTGTCTTGCTGGATGGCTATTTACATGAGTCAGCTAGTTAAGTTAGCTGGTAAGCTGACTGGTTATGTGGGTCGCTGGCAAGTCAAGCCAGCTAGTTTGCAGGCTGGTCATGTAGGTGGCCAGCTAGTTCAGCTGGCTGGCTTGACGGCTGATGAGCAGGGTGGCTGGCTAGTTAAGGCAGCTAGCTATCCGACTGTCCATTCAACCGCCTGGCTATTTAAGTTAGCTGGCTAGCCTGCTGGCAAGCCAACTAGCTAGATAGACTGCTGCCTAGCCAGCTACACAGCCAGGCAGCTAGCTAGGTAAGCCAGTTGGTTAGCCGTCTAACCAACAAGGTAGCTAGCTAGTTATGTCAGCTGGCTAGCCAGCTAGTCATCTAACCAGCTAATCAGCTAGTACACTCAATTAGAAAGTCAGTTAGTTAGTTATGACAGCTAGCAAGTCAGCTAACTATTCATCTAGCTAATTAAGTCAGCTAGCTAGTCAGGTGCTACTCAGCTAGTCAGTTCATTCAGCTAGCTAGTCAGCTAGATTGTCAGCTAGACAGTTAAGTCAGCAAGTCAGCTAACTAGCCAGTTAGCTAGCTAGTTAATCAGCTAGCTAGACAGCTAGATAGCCTGTTTGCTAACTAGTTATGTCAGCTAGATAGCCTGCTAGCTAGTCAGCTAGCTAGTAATGTCAGCTAAAGAATCAGCTAATTACTTAGCTAACTAATCGGCTTGCCACTCAGCTAATCAGATAACTAGTGGGCTTCCTCTCTTTCCATCAGGTCAGCTAACTAGTCGGCTTGCTCTCCTGCAAAGGAGTCAGCCAATTAGTCGGCTGGCTCCCCTGCCAGCAGGTCAATTACTTGTTGGCTCACTCGCAGGCCAACACGTCAGCTAACTAGTTGGCTTGCTCGCCAACTAATTTGTCAAGTCAGCTCACTTGTCAGCTAACTCTCCAGCTGACTAGTTAAGGAGGCTCACACATCGGCTCACTTGACTGCTGACTAGTTGTCGGCTTTCTAGTTGGCTCAATCTCTGGTCGACTAGTTAATTGTTCTGACCAGTCAGCTCACTAGCCAGCCAACTAAAGTCGACTGACCAGTGAGCTCACTCGCCAGCTGAATAGTTGTCAGCTGAACAGTTGACTCACTCGATGGCTGACTAGTTAAATCACCTGAACAGTCAGCTCACTCGCCAGTCGACTAGTTAAGTCAACTGACAAGTCAATGGCTGACTAGTTAATTCAGCTGACCAGTCAGCTAACTCACTGGCCGATAAGATAATTCTGCTAAGCGGTCAGACGAGTAGACGGCCAAGTAGTTATTTCACCTAACCAATCGGCCGATTAGTCGACCAACTTGTCAGCCGAGAAGTTTGCTCTGCTAACTAGGTGGCCAAATAGTTAGGCCAACCAAATAGTCAGTCAAATTGTCAGCTGACTATTTAGGTCAGGAAATCAGCCAGACAACTAGTTAATTTTGCCAACTAGTCAGTCAACTGGTTGACCCAGCTAACTAGTAGGCTGACTAGTGGCCACCTTGTAAAGGCAGGTAATAAGTTGACCTAGTAGTCAGCCAACTTATACCAGCTAACTCGTCAGGAGACTTGTCAGCCAACAAGGTAATTAACCTATCTCAGTCAACTAGCTCACTAGTTAGCTAAATATTTAAGTCAGCTACTTAAGTCTGCTACCTAACAACTTAGGTAATTAGATAATTCAGTTAGTTATTCAGCTAGTTAAATAGTTAGCTATCTATTTATTTCAGGTCGCTAAGTGAGCTAGCTAACTAGTTAAGTCAGGCTGTTATCAGCTAGCTAAGTAAAGTCAGCTAGCTAAGTCAGCTAGTTGTCAGTTTTCTATTTTAGTCAGTTGGTTAAGATAGCTAGCTAGCTAGTGAGCTAATGGGTTAAGTCAGCAGGTGGAGTCAGGTAGTTAGCTAGGTAGCTAACAGGTTAAATCAGCTGGTTGAGTCAGCTAGCTAGCTAGTTAAACGGGTTGAGTCAGGTAGTTGAGTAAACTAGCTAGCTAGTTAGATAACAAGTTAAGTTAGCTGGATTAGTCAGCTAGCTAGCTAGTTAGCTAATGAGATAAGTCAGCTGGTTTTGTCTGCTGGGTATCTTGTTAGCTAACAAGTTAAGTCAGATAATTAACTCACCTAGGTATCACGTAAGATAATGAGTAAGCTGAATAGTTAGCTAACTTGGTAATTCAGCTAGCTAGGCAGCTAACTATTTTAGGCAGCTTGCTAGCTGGTAGCTAGCTAGTTAGCTAAGTATTTAAGTCACCTGGGAAGCTATGCAGCTAGCTAGTTAGCCTACTATTCAAGTTGACTGTCTAGCTAGGTAGCTAGCTGTTTAAGGCAGCTAGTTAAGTCAGCAGGCTGGGCAGCTGGCTTGCTAGTTAGTGAGCTAGTT
>NW_007249647.1:4978-6888 GCF_000164805.1 Carlito syrichta
TTGCTAGCAAGCAGGCTACCTGCTCAATTCACCTAGTTAAGTCAGCTGGTTATCCTGCTGTCTAGGTAGGTAGCTAGCTTGTTAAGTCAACAGGCTAGCCAGCTTTCTAGCTTAAGTCAGCTAAGTAAGTCAGATGGCAAGACATCTGGCTAGACAGATAGCCCGCTAGTTAAGTCAGCTGGCTACCCAGCTGACTACCTAGTTAGGTGAGCTGGTTAAGTCAGCTGACAACCAGCTTCCTAGCTAGTTAAGTCAACTCATTAAGTCAGTTGGCTAACCAGTTCATTAGCTCGTTAAAAAGCTAATTAAGTCAGGTGGGTAGCCATCTGGCTAGCTAGTTATTTCAGCTAGTTAAGTAAGATGACTATCTAGGAATCAAGCTACATAAGACAGTTCCTTCAGCTAGATAGATAGTTAGGTGTGCTAGTTAACTCAGGTGGCTAACTAGATAACTTATTAGTTAGCTAGCTAGTTAATCTAGCTAGATAAGCCAGCTGACTAGCTTGGTAGCTAGCTGTTTAAGTCAGCTAGTTGTCAGCTTGCTAGCTAGTTAAGCCATTGAGTTAAGTCAGCTGGCAAGCCAGCTTCCTAGCTGGGTAGCTAGCTAGTTGTCAGCTGGCTAACCACTTAACTAGTTAGTTAAATAATCTAGTTAAGTCAGCTCCATAGCCAGCTGGTTAGCTAGGTAGCTAAGTCATTAAGTCAGCTGGTAAGCCAGCAGGCTATGTAGGTAGCTAGCTAGTTAAGTCAGATGGCTATCCAGCTTGATAGCTATGTACTTAGGCAATTAGGTCAGTCAGCTAGCTAGCTGACTAGCTAGTTAAGTCACCTAGTTAAGTCACCTGGCTAGACAACTGGCTAGTTAGGTAGCAAGATAGTTAAGTCAACTGTCTATCCCACTGACTATATAGTTAAGTCAGCTGGCTAGCCAGCTGGCTAGCTAGGTAGCTGGCTAATTACATCAGCGGGATAGACAGCTGGCTACTTAGCTAAGTCGAGTAATGAAGTCAGATTTATAGCCAGCTGATTAGCTGTATATCAACCTGGTTAATTCAACAGACCAGCAAGCTGACCAGATGTTTAGGTCAGCTAGTTAAGTCAGCTGACATGAAGCTGGTTAGCTAGGTAGCAAGGTAGTTAAGTCAGTTGGCTAACCAGCATTCTAGCTAATTAAGTCAGTTAGTTAAGTCAGCTGGCTAGCCAGCTAGCTAGCTATGTATAGTGCTAGTAAAGTTAGCTCTCTAGCCACTGGCTAACTAGTTACATCAGCTAGTTGAGTCAGCTGGTACTCAGCTGGCTAGCTGGTGAAGTCAACTAATTAAGTCTGCTGGCTACCCATCTGGCTACATAGGCAGCAACCTAGTTAAATCTGCTGGCTAGTCAGCTGGCTTTTTGGGAAATCAGGTAACTAATTCAGCTGGTTTCCCAGCTGACAAGCTAGGTAATTAGCTAGTTTAGTCAGCTGCCTAGCCACCTGGTTTGCAGGTTAAGTCAGCTAGTTAATTCAACAGGCCAGTCAGTTGCCTAGCTAGTTGTCAGTTAGTTAAGTCAACTGGATAGCCAGCTGGCTGGCTGGTTAAATCAGCTAGTTAAGTCGCTGGCCAACCAGCTTGCTAGCTAGGTTGCTAACTAGTTAATTCAGCTAGTTAAATCAGCTGGCAAGCTAGGTAGCTATGTAGTTAAGTCAGCAATTTGATTCAGCTGGCTAGCTAGTTATGTCAGTTAGTTAAGTCAGCTGGCTAGACAGCTGCCTATCATGGTAACTATGTAGTTAAGTCAGCTGGCTAGCCATCTGGCTAGCTAGTTAAGTTACCTTGTTAAGTCTGTTGGCTAGCCAGCTTGCTAGCTAGTTAAAAAACTAGTTAACTCAGATGGCTAGACAGTTGGGTAGCTAGTTATTAAAGCTAGTT
>NW_007249648.1:0-4717 GCF_000164805.1 Carlito syrichta
AACTAGCTAGCAACCTACCTGGACAGTTGTCTAGCCAGCTGTCTTAACAAGCTGATTTAACCAGCTAGCTAACTGACTAGCCAGCTGACTTATCTAGCTCATTACCTACCTAGTCAGGTGGCAAACCAGCTGACTTAACTAGCTGACTTAACTAGCTAGCAGTTGACTAGCCAGCTGTCTTAAATAGCTGATTTAAGAGCTAGCCAGCTGAGTAGCCAACTGACTTCACTAGCTAATTACCTAGCTAGCATTCTAGAGGCCAGCTGACTTGTCAGACATAACCAGCTAGCCACCTGGCTAGCCAGGTGAATTAACTAGATGGCTACCTTGCTAGCCAGGTTTCTAGCCTCTTGAATTAACTAGCTGAGTTAAACAGCTAGCCAGTTGGCTATACATCTGACTTGACTAGCTGACTTAACTAGTTAGCCAGCTGGCTGCCAGCTGCCTTAACTAGCTGACACCACTAGCTACCCAGGTGGCTTGGCAGCTGACTTAATTAACCAACTACCCAGCTAGCCAGTTTGCTAGCCAGCTGTCTTAACTAGCTGAATTAACTAGATAACCAGCTGTGTAGCCAGCTGACTTAACTAGCTAGCTACCTAGCTAGCCAGCTGGCTGGCCACCTGACTTAACTAGCTGACTTACCGAGCTAGCCAGCTGGCTAGACAGGTGACTTAACTAACTGACTTAGCCAGCTGGCTTAACTAGTTAGTCAATGACCTAGAGGGCTGACTTAACCAGCTGGCTTAATTCGTTAGCCAAGGAGCTAGTGAGTTTTCTTAACCAGCTGGCTTATACGTTAGCCAACGAGCTAGCAAGATGAATTTACCAGCAGGCTTAACTTTTTAGTTAGTTGAAGTAATTCGCTGACTTAACTAGTTAGCTAACTAGTTAGCTAGGTATCTTAACTAATTATCAATCAGTCTTAACTCCTCGAATTAACTAGTTAGGTAGCTGACTTAACTATCTGACTTAACTAGTTAGATAACTAGTTATCTGGCTGAGTTCACTAGCTGTCTCTAAATGGTTTGCTAACTAGTTGTCTAACTGACTTCACTAGCTGACTTAAATAGTTAGCTAACTATTTAGCTAGCTGATTTAGCTAGCTTACTTAAATAGTTAGCTAACGAGTTAGCTAGCTGACTTAGCAAGGTGACTTAACTAGATAGCTATCGAGTTAGGTAGCTGACTTAAATAGTTGGCTAACTAGTTGGTGAACGAGTTAGCTAGCTAACTTATCTAGATGGCTAACGAGTTAGACAGATGAATTAAGATGTTGGCTAACTAGTTAGCCAGCTGACTTAACTAGTTAGTTAATGAGTTAGTCAGCTGACGACTTGTTGGCTAATGAGTTTGCCAGCTGTCCTAACTAGTTGGCTATCGAGTTAGCCAGCAGACCCAACTAGTTGGCTAAGAAGCTAGCTAGCAGACTCAACTGGTTGGCTAATGAGTTAACCAGCTGAACAAACTAGTTGGCTAAGGAGTTAGCTAGCTGATTTAACTAGTTGGCTAACGAGGTAGACACCTGACCCAATTAGCTGGCTAATGAGCTAGCCAGCTGATTAAACTAGGTGGGTAACGTGGTAGGCAGCTGTCTCTACTAGATGGCTAACGAGCTAGCCAGCTGACTCAACTTGCAGGCTAATGAGCTAGCCAGCTGACACAACTAGCTGGCTAAACAACTAGCCAGGTGACACAACTAGCTAGCTAACTAGCTAGCAAGCTGACTCAACTAACTGGCAACCGAGCTAGACAGCTGACTTAACTAGCAGACTTACCTAGCTAGCCAGCTGCCTAGATAGCTGACTTAACTAGCTAACTACCTATGTATCCAGCTGGCTAGCAAGCTGACTTAGCTGATTTAACAAGCTAGCAAGCTGAGTTTACTGCACAGCTACCTAGCTAGCCAGCGTTCTAGTCAGTTGACTTAACTACCTGACTTAACTAGCTAACCAACTGACTTAATTAGCTGACTTAACTAGCTTGTTGCCTAGCTGGAAATCTGACTAAACTAGCTGACTTAACTTGCTAGCTACCGAGCTAGCTATCTAGCTAGCCAGCTGATTTAACTAGATGATTTAACCAGCTAGCTAGCTGAATTAACTAACTGACATAACTAGCTAGCTACCTAGCTAGCCAGCTGACTTAACTAGCTGAAATAACTAGCTAGCAATCTTGCTAGCCATCTGACAACTAGTTTTTTAACTACCTAGCTAGCTGGCTAGCTAGTCACCTGACTTAAATAGCTGATGTAACATGATAGCCAGCTGACTAACAAGCTTACTTAACTAGATAGATAACGAGCTATCCAGCTGGCTGTGCAGCTGACTTATCTAGCATAAATAACCAGCTAACCAGATGGGTAGACAGGTAAATTAAATAGCTAGCTATCTAGTTAGACAGATGGCTATTCAGGTGACTTAAGTAGCTGACTTAACCAGCTAGCGAGCTGGTAGCCAGCTGACTCAACTATCTAGCTTAACTAGTTAGCCAGCTGCCTAGCCAGCTGACTTAACTAGCTCACTACCTGGCTAGCCACCTGGCTAGACAGCTCACTTAATAAGCCGAATTAATTAACTAACCAGGTGCTACCCAACTAAACTATATCACTACCTAGCTAGGCAGCTGGCTAGCCAGGTGACTGAAGTAGCTGATTAATTATCTGTCCTGCTTGCAAACGAGCTGAATTAATGAGCTTCCTACCTATCTAGGCAGCTGCCTAGCCCGCTGCCCTAACTAGCTGAATTAACTAGCTATCCAGTTGGTTAGAGAGTTGACTTAACTAGGTGACTTAAGCTAGCCAGTTTGCTATCCAGTTGACTTAACTAGCTATCTGCCTAGCTAGCCAACTGGTGGGCCAGTTGACTTAATTAGCTGACTTAACCAGCTAGCCAACTGGCTAGCCAGCTGATTTACCTAGCTAACTATCTAGCTAGCCAGCTGTGTAGCCAGCTGAATTAACTAGCTGATTTAACTAGAAAGCTAGCTGGCTAGCCAGCTCAATTAACTAGTTTGCTACCTAGCTAGCCAGTTGGCTTGCATTTGACTTAACTATTTGACTTAAGCCGGTAGCCAGTGGTATAATCTGCTGTCTCAACTACTGACTTAACTAGTTAGCCAACTGGCTAGCTAGCTCACTTAACTAGCTCTCTACCTAGCTAGTCACCTGGCTAGCCAGCTGACTTAACTACATGACTTAATTAGCTAGACTGCTGGCTAGTGAAATGACTTAACTAGCTCGCTACCTAGCTAACCTGTTGGCAGGCCAACTGAATTATCTAGCAGACTTAACTAGCTGGTATGCTTGCTAGTCAGCTCAATTAACTATGTTGCTACACAGCTGACAACTGGCTAGCCAGATGAATAAACCAGGTGACTTAACTAGCTAGCCAGCTGGCTAGCCAGCTGACTTAACTAGCAAGCTAACAAGCTACCAGTTGGCTAGCCACCTGACATAACTAGGTGACTTAATTAGCTAGCCAGCTGGCTAGGCAACTGACTTTACTGGCTAGCTACCTAGCTACAGATGACTCACCAGCTGCATTAACTAGCTGACTTAACTAGCTGGCCTGCTTGCTAGCCAGCTGAATTAACTTGCTTGATACATAGCTAGCCAGTTGTCTAGCCAGTTGACTTAGCTAGGTTACTTAATTAGCTAGCCAGCTCTCTAGCCAGCTGACTTAACTACCAAGCTACCTATCTAGCAGGCTGGGTAGCCAGATGACTTAACTAGCTAACTTATCAGCTAGTCAGCAGGATAGCCAGCTGACATTGCTAGTTAGTTCCCTAGACAGCCAATTTGCTAGTCACTTGACTTAACTAGCAGACTAAACTATCTAGCTGGCTGGCTAGCCAACTGACTCAACTATCTGACTTAAATAGCTAGCCAAGTGGGTATCCATCTGTCTTAACTAGCTAGCAAGCTACCTAGCAAGTTGACTAGCCAGCTGACTTAACAAGCTGACATAACCAGCTAGCCAGCTGACTAGCAAGGTGACTTATCTAGCGAGCTACCTTCAGAGCCAGGTGGCAAGCCAGCTGACTTAACTAGCTAACTGAACTAACTAGCAGCTGGTTACCCAGCTGACTTAACTAGCTAGCCAGCTGGCTAGCCAGTTGACTTAACTAGCTGATTTAAGCAGCTACACAGCTGGCTAGCCAACTGACTTCACTAGCTAGTTACTTAGTAACAGTCTGGGTAGCCAGCTGACTTATCTAGTGTACCTAACCAGCTAGCCAGCTGTCCAGCCAGCTGAATTAAGTAGCAATCTACCTAGCTAGCCAGTTGGCTAGCCACTTGAATTAGCTAGCTGAGTTAAACAGCTATCCAGCTGGCTATACAGCTGACTCAAATAGCTGACAACTAGTTAGCCAGCTGTCTAGGCAGCTGACTTAACTACCTGACATCACTTGCTAGCCAGGTGGCTTGCCAGCTGACTTAATTAGCCAGTTACCCAGTTAGCCAGTTTACTAACCAGCTGTCTTAACTAGTTGAATTATGTAGCTAGCCAAATGGGTAACCAGCTGACTTAACTACCTAGTTACCTAGCTATCCAGCTGGCTGGGCTACTGACTTAACTAGCTGACAACTAGCTAGCCAGCTGGCTAGCCAGCTGACTTAACTACCTGATTTTACCAGCTAGCAATCTGGCTAGCCAGCTGGGTAGCCAGCTGAATTAACTAGCTGACTTAACTAGTTAGCCAGATGGCTAACCAG